>NW_019228491.1:8477-13546 GCF_002742605.1 Olea europaea var. sylvestris | reverse complement strand
AGCGTAGTCCGGAAGTAATTCTACTAGTGCTATGAACTTTGATGCAGTCAAGTTTGAATCCAATGCTACTTCTGCAAGATAATTGTCCAAGAGCTTCAACACCTCAATTATCGAGCTTTGCTCTGGAGGCCCAGGTCTGTCAAAATCATAAACCATCTCACTTTCACACCTAGGATGATTATCCTCTTCGTCATCCTCATCAAGATTCAAGAAAATCTAGAAAATTCTCAGGACTGAATCTCTGTCATACACGGCCTGTGATTGTTTCAATTCAGATTTGCAGGAATAAGAATATCTTCAATAATAGCTTGCTCCAATTGCAGGGCAATCCGCCTCTCCAAAAGGTCTACAAGATGTTGATGCTGATGCTACTTTTGCATATTTCAACAAACTTGAAAGAAATGCCATAGGAATTGTGCTTTTTCTTGATTGGATTGGTAGTAAACTAACTATCGTTTCAACAATGAAACGTTGTTTCTTCTGTAAATCAAGATCTGCAAAACTTCCTTTGAATAATTAAGGATCCCTTCCTATGAGGTCTTTTATCAGAATTCGACCGATCATTTCTTATTTTAGGCCCTTTGTTTGATAGCGGTCAAAACTCGTATGAAGAAATCGAGATTCAGTAATGCCAACGACTTCCCCCACCAGTCTGAAGGTGTTTCTTCTTCAAAGCTTTGGGTAGGTTTTGAAGGGAAGTTATGCTCCAGCTTTGATAAACCCAATGTTAGCTGTTCCTTACACGCTTTATTTGCAATTGCATTGATTATCCTATTAACCAGGTAAATGTCTTTGGATATCGGTAAAAGACTTTCACAGAGGTGCAATAAAGATATTGAGTTTGATACGTTTGGCAGCACAGTATCCTTCAAATATGCTTCAGTTTTACCTTCGAGGTTCTTCTAGGAAATTTCTTCGATCATTTCTAGGAAATGCGCTGCACATCACAACATAACAACATTTGATATTGTAATCTCGAAGTTCACTCCATAATAGAACTTTACAGCCAACTTGAATGCCTGAGATCCACCAGGAACACCAGTAAGACTCAGCCTCGAAATCTTGGAATCTTTTGCTTCCAACATTAACTTTCTTATTCTTCCACTTCGAGAAACTAGGTGGAATTTGTGAAGCGGCAAACTTGCCGTTCCGACTTCAATGGTTAGGTCACTGGAAACATCGGATATAGGCCATTCTTTTGCACTAGAACTGGGACGAAACGTCCTTTTTCCCTGAAATGGTTGGTTTCAATTCGATAACCATAGCAACACCCATTTCCTCAATAAAGCCCAAAAATTTTCAGCCTGTGAAAATTCTCAAATTCCCAGAAAAAATCCTATTTTTATTACTGAACTTTAATCTTGAATATAGATTTGTACTGATATTTTGAATGATTTTTTGTTTCACAGTGTCTTTAAGTTTAAAAAAAATGTCAATTAAAATATGAATTGTATTATTATAAGCTCTTGTAAAATATTACAATGTAGAAGACCTTATTTAGAGGGATACAAATAACTCTAAAAGGAAATAATTCTAAAATGAAAGATTGTGTGATAATTACACAATCAACTAATAAGGAAAATAATCTCACACTATTGAAGATTATTCAAAACAATATTTTCCTATCTTTAACACCCTCTCTCAAATTGATGCTGCTATAAGCATCAATTTGCAACCTTGAACTGCGACGGTGGCAATGTTTGTGTCCACGAAGAAGAAATCCAAACCAAAGCAACCAACTATGAAAACTAGTGACGATGAGATACCAAAAACAGCAAAATAGTGCAGAAAAAACTAAGAGCAACTCCAAAGCCACTCCAAGAACACTTCAGAGAACTCACCCCTCAAGAAGAATTTCCAAAAGAAATTCACGAAATGTGCCGACACACACAGTGAGCTCTATTTGTTGGGAGAACTCAGTTGAATACATAATTCGTGTTCCAACAAAAGCTATAACGCCAATACACTGGCCAAAATTTCAGCAATATATCACTGACCAAGATGCAGTAGTGGGAGAAATCCCACAAAACAGCATACACCAAAAAAATCAAGATGATCCTACTATGAGAATCCAGAACTACACAAGGATGATCCTCCTTGGAAGAAAATAAAGGAAGAATTGTGAATAACTTCTGTATTCTGTGATAAATAAAATTGTACAAGAGCCTTCCTTTTATAGGTGAAGGAGGCAAGCACATAAGGTAAGTAATTACTGCTAATTATACAAATCATGCTCTAATTGTATAATTACATAGATCATGGAGATCGACCAAATCATGGAGATTGGTCAATCAATATAATTAGGGAGATATGCTAACATTTATATTGTGAAATTTTGATGTTTTATGTCCATGTTCTAGGATGGATGGCCAGTTTACTTCTCTATCATGTACATCGGTCGTGATCAACTTAACAGAAGGCTATCCGTTGATGATGCTTTTGTACAACTGCTTTTGTATTTTCAGATTAGTTGAGTAGTTTTAATATTGTATTACATGCAGATGATTTCTCAAGAAGGGTCAACGCTTTGATTTTGTACTTCAGCGTCGTTGGGTAATTTAACATTGTACTATATGCAGCAGCTTTCATAATCTCGATGAAAAGAATCACAGAAGTCAGTAATCTGAAGTTGGATGATGACATTTGGTTTTTGCCTCTTTTCATTTTAATATTATGTGAAATTATGTTTTATCTGTAATTACTAATTATCCAATCAATGTGTCTTAGAGGACTTGACATCATATACTAATTCGAAAAATAAATGAAGTTCAATGAGAAGTGATCAAATTGCATTGCATTGGGTATCTTTGCAGGCAGAAGATGAAATTTTGAAAATGCAGATTAAAGCACAGTTCTGTTTATTGTCCTATAAATGAGAATAGGACTCCTAACATTATGCTTGGAATCACTCCAGACTAATCTTCCAGAGAGAACCCATGAACTCGCCTGAAGAAATTTGCCATTAACCATCACTTTGAAAGATCTCTTCTGATTTGGGCTGTCGAATGTCAGAATTTCCGGTACAACAGTGATAGAAAGTCCCTTTGGAGACCTAATACTTGCTTGGTAGACAAATTTTCCATTGCCAACATTAGTAACAGTACGATAAAATGCCTCCGAAAAAGAAGACTGAGAACTGTTTAGATAAACATGCATGGACGGATAGTTTAGGCCATCTGCTCCTTTAGCCATGGGGAAGTTTGAGCAATTGTACTTTTTGTTGCCGGTTAACATTGCTATAGTTGAGCTGTTGTATCCTTGTTTACAGAGGAAGCTAATGTAATCGTCGTATTGGATGTCATAAACTAGACCAGGGTGCAATGCTACTCTTGGATTTATTTGGCCTGAACCGGATGCTAATTCTGCCCCCTCTGGTTTGATCTTCATGATTTTTACGATGGTCATTAGAGCAGACTTGATTGCAGCAACTGACCAATCAGGATGGAAGGATTTGACATAGGCAGCTGCCCCTGAAACATGAGGGCAAGCCATTGATGTGCCAGATATAATGTTGAATTTCACAACCCTTTTGTCAATTGGTTCCCCTGACATTGTCGCCAATTGCGAATAGGACGCCAAAATATCAAGCCCCGGTGCAGCAACATCAGGCTTGAGGATGTTTGAACTCATTGTCTGTGGACCTCTTGATGAAAAGGAAGCTATAAAAGGTGCTGTCATGTTTGCAGTTGCCGTTTTGGATATAACAGCTTGCGCATTCCTAGTTGAATTGATGTACTTATCAATCTTTGCACCATCTTTAGTACTGACTAAAGTTCCTGGTATCAGATTAGGATAGGCAGTGTCTAGGGTGTAGTCAGACATGATAATCCCAGCTCCACCTAACTCATAGATGATGGAGTCCTGACTTAATAATCCTTTGCAATACAAAATTTTTCCTTTTACTTTATTCTGATTCAGCGTCCCATAATCGCAGGCACTGGCGTTCCCAAATGGATCTCTAGGAACATTTTGTGCTTGCGCTCCACTCGTTAAAGAGTACATACGCTCTTTTGGTTCAAATGTATTGATCGCAATACCGGTAAATTTCTCTCCATTGCCTAACGTGATGGGGGTTTCATATCGTCGGTCGATGCTACTAGCAGCTACAGTCAAGATCCATGGTGCAACATTTTCTACTGTTGCAAGTAGAGGTCCATCATTTCCTGCAACACATGAAGTCAAGATTCCCTTCTTCATAGCATGGAAGGCTCCAATGGCAATTGGATCTTGGAAGAAATCCCGAGGGTACCCTCCTAACGATGACGATATGATGTCAACTCCATCAACAATGGCAGAGTCATATGCTGCCAATATGTCCATGTCCGAGCATCCCCAAGTCCAGCATACTTTGTATATAGCAAGACGGGCTGATGGAACTCCACCTCGAGCAGTACCTTCCGCAATACCATATAAATTTGCACCATGTATGGTATTTCCTGCAGCAGTTGAGGCGGTGTGGCTCCCATGTCCATCGAAATCAGTCGGAGACTTCTCTTCCGGTGGCCCGTCTTCAAGCTGGAAATACTGGGCACCAATGACTTTGTTGTTGTATCCGATGAAGTTTCCAGCCTTTACACATTTGCCCTTCCATTTGGCAGGAGGAGGTCCATAACCTTTATCATTGAAGCTGGGAGACTGTACATAAATCCCAGTGTCTATAAGAGCCACAATCATATCACTCTCTTCTTTTTTCCTATTTACGATCACCGGCATTCCAAGAAAATCCCAGGATCTTGTTGTGCGAAGCTTCTGCACTTTGTTTTGGAATACAAAAACAACTCCGTCTTTCTTCGATAATAATTCCGCTTCATGAGGCAGCAATTTTGCCACAAATCCATTAAAGCTCTTTCGATAGCTATGTATCTTGGAGTTTCTAGCTATCAGTTCATCTCCAATTGCTTCAGAAAGTAGGCTGTGGTGTTCATCCATCAAGAATTTACTGTCCTGAAAGTCCTCATGCAGGCCTCCCATATAAATAATATAAGGCTTTCGTTCTTCGGCATTGATCTGAACAGCAATAATACAAAGATTGAAAAACAGGAAAAGGAGATTATTCTTTGATGTCTTCA
>NW_019228491.1:0-1062 GCF_002742605.1 Olea europaea var. sylvestris | reverse complement strand
AGACCTTGAATACTGTTGAGAAAAATTTGTCAACACGTACAAACAGGGGAACAAAAAGTGAAACATTCAACTACGTGGTTCAGCAAATTTGTCTACACTACAAGAGAAGGAAAATTGATTCGCTAATCAAACTGCCAAATTACAAACTCGTGTCTCTTCTATACTTAATTAGAACACTCTAAGCTTGGAAACAACACGGACACATAAACTTCTACTTTCTCTCTCTTCCTCAATTTTCTTTGTTTCTCTCACACTTTTTTTGATGCAATCGAATATGTAGATATAACACCTACCCCGAGTTTTAAAGTGCCTAATTTATAAATCAAATTTAAAGAATTTTTGTTCAAAAATCAGATGATAATTCATCTTTTAATTCTAATAATAATATTACAAAATTAAATTAATCGACATACCCTCATCCACTTAACTCACTCCCAAACCCTTCTCTACATTCTCTCTCTAGTAACTACTGGAAACCACCATCGGATACTGTTGGAAAATTCACATCAATTGGGGAAAATGGAGAAGAAACAAAAAAAACCAGAAATGTGATCAAGAAGATGAAAAACATAACGAATATGAAGGCTCGAACGTGTAATCTCTGTTATCAAACTATATTTGCCCTCTCTTGGAATTGAATGAGATGTTTAAAGGTTTTGGCAAACGGTTTGTAAGATTATATTAAGCATTGTAAAGGATTTGATACTAAAACACAAATGTAATCATCCAAAACTTTAAGAACACAAAGATATTGAATATGAATGTAAATCAAGAGTTTGATTCAATGTGGAATGATATGTGGATCTCAAGATATTTTTCAATATTTCTAATGTGTTTGTATTGATTATTCATCACCTATTTATAGGCCTCAATCAATACATCACGAAATATTGCAAAAACAATATGAAAAGTGATAACTTTTAATCCAAAACGGCTCACAAGTTCAAATTGAAAAATCAGCCAATGACTATTTTTTTAGCACTATGTGTACGCATAATAGAAGCAAATTTGATTCTATTTTAGCCAAAACAAATCTCGTATATGCACAAAATTAAGCCATGC
>NW_019228490.1:0-3912 GCF_002742605.1 Olea europaea var. sylvestris | reverse complement strand
GGGCTGAAATTTGACAAGTTGGTCGGAAATAAAAATCGCGCCAGGGTCAATTTCGTCATTTTTCGCGACTGTGTCGGAATGTGTTCAAATTTGACAGATTGATCGGGAACAAAAATCGCGCCGGGGGTAATTTCATTATTTCTCGTGACTGTTTCGGAATGGGCTAAAATTTGACAGGTTGATCGGAAACAAAAATCGCGTCGGAGGCAATTTCGTCATTTTTCGCGACTGTGTCGGAACGGGCTCAAATTTAACAGGTTGATCGGGAACAAAATCCTCGCCGGGTGAATTTCGTCATTTTTCGCAACTGTGTCGGAATTGGCTAAAATTTGACAGATTGATCGGAAATAAAAATCGCGCCGGGGACAATTTCGTCATTTTTTGCGACTGTGTCGGAATGGGCTAATATTTGACTGGTTGATCAGAAACAAAAACCTCGCCGGGGACAATTTCGTCATTTTTCGCAACTGTGTCGGAATGGGCTGAAATTTGGCAGGTTGATCGAAAATAAAAATCGCGTTGGGGGCAATTTCATCATTTTTATCGATTGTGTCGGAATGGGCTAAAATTTGACTAGTTGATCGGAAACAAAAACCGCGCCCGGGGCAATTTCGTCATTTTTCGCGAATGTGTCGGAATGGGCTAAAATTTGACTAGTTGATCGGAAACAAAAACCGCGCCCGGGGCAATTTCGTAATTTTTCGCGACTGTGTGGGAATGGGTAAAAAATTGACCGGTTGATCGGAATAAAAAACCGCGCCCGGGGCAATTTCGTAATTTTTCGCAACTGTGTCGGAATGGGTAAAAGATTGACAGGTTGATCGGGAACAAAGACCGTGTCGGGGGTAATTTTGTCATTTTTTGCAATGGTGTCGGAATGGGTTAAAATTTGACTGGTTGATCGGGAACAAAAACTGCGCCGGGGCAATTTCGTCATTTTTCGCGACTGTGTCGGAATGGGCTAAAATTGGACTGGTTGATCGGGAACAAAAACCGCGCTGGGGGCAATTTCGTCATTTTTCGCGACTGTGTCGGAATGGGTTGAAATTTGACAGGTTGAACGGAAACAAAAATCGTGCCGAGGTCAATTTCGTCATTTTTCGCGACTGTGTCGGAATGGGCTCAAATTTGACTGGTTGATCGGGAAAAAAAATCGCGCTGGGGTCAATTTCGTCATTTTTCACGACTGTGTCGGAATGGGCTGAAATTTGGCAGGTTGATCGAAAATAAAAATCGCGTTGGGGGCAATTTCATTATTTTTCTCGACTGTGTCGGAATGGATTGAAATTTGACTGGTTGATCGGAATCAAAAACCGCGCCAAGCGCAATTTCGTTATTTTTCGCGTCTGTGTCGGAATTGGCTAAAATTTGACAGGTTGATCGGAAGCAAAAAACCGAGCTGGGGGCAATTTTGTCATTTTTTGCAATGGTGTCGGAATGTGCGCAAATTTAACAGGTTGATCGGGAACAAAAACCGCTCCGGGGGTAATTTCCTTATTTCTCGTGACTGTGTCGTAATTGGCTAAAATTTGACAGGTTGATAGGAAACAAAAATCGCGTCGGAGTTTTTCGTGACTCTGTCGGAATGGGCTAAAATTAGACAGGTTGATCGGAAACAAAAACCGCGCTGGGGGCAATTTCATCATTTTTGGTGACTGTGTCGGAATGGGCTGAAATTTGGCAGGTTGATCGAAAATAAAAATCGCGCTGGGGGCAAGTTCTTCATTTTTCTCGACTGTGTCGGAATGGACTAAAATTTGATTGGTAGATCGGAAACAAAAACTGCGCCGGGGGCAATTTCGTCATTTTTCGTGCTTGTGTCGGAATTGGCTAAAATTTGACATGTTGATCGGAAACAAAAATCGCGCCGGGGGCAATTTCGTCATTTTTCGCTACTGTGTCGGAATGGGCTCAAAATTTACAGGTTGATCGAGAACAAAAACCGCGCCGGATGAATTTCGTCATTTTTCGCAACTGTGTCGGAATTGGCTAAAATTTAACTGGTTGATCGGAAACAAAAATCGCGCCGAGGGCAATTTCGTCATTTTTCACGACGGTGTCGGAACGAGCTAAAATTAGACAGGTTGATCGGAAACAAAAATCGCGCTGGGGGAAATTTCATCATTTTTGGTGACTGTGTCGGAATGGGCTGAAATTTGGCAGGTTGATCGAAAATAAAAATCGCGCTGGGGGAAGTTCTTCATTTTTCTCGACTGTGTCGGAATGGACTAAAATTTGATTGGTTGATCGGAAACAAAAACTGCGCCGGCGGTAATTTCGTCATTTTTCGCGCTTGTGTCGGAATTGGCTAAAATTTGACAGGTTGATCGGAAACAAAAATCGCGTTGGGGGCAATTTCGTCATTTTTCATGACTGTGTCGGAGTCGGTTGAAATTTGACAAGTTGGTCGGAAATAAAAATCGCGCCGGGGTCAATTTCGTCATTTTTTCGCGACTGTGTCGGAATGTGCTCAAATTTGACAGATTGATCGGGAACAAAAACCGCGCCGGGGGTAATTTCATTATTTCTCGTGACTGTGTCGGAATGGGCTAAAATTTGACCGGTTGATCGGAAACAAAAATCGCGCCGAGGGCAATTTTGTCATTTTTCGCGACTGTTTCGGAATGGGCTAAAATTTGACAGGTTGATCGGAAACAAAAATCGCGTCGGAGGCAATTTCGTCATTTTTCGCGACTGTGTCGGAACGGGCTCAAATTTAACAAGTTGATCGGGAACAAAATCCTCGCCGGGTGAATTTCGTCATTTTTCGCAACTGTGTCGGAATTGGCTAAAATTTGACAGGTTGGTCGGAAATAAAAATCGCGCCGGGGACAATTTCGTCATTTTTTGCGACTGTGTCGGAATGGGCTAATATTTGACTGGTTGATCAGAAACAAAAACCTCACCGGGGACAATTTCGTCATTTTTCGCAACTGTGTCGGAATGGGCTGAAATTTGGCAGGTTGATCGAAAATAAAAATCGCGTTGGGGGCAATTTCATCATTTTTATCGACTGTGTCGGAATGGGCTAAAATTTGACTAGTTGATCGGAAACAAAAATCGCGCCCGGGGCAATTTCGTAATTTTTCGCGACTGTGTGGGAATGGGTAAAAAATTGACAGGTTGATTGGAATAAAAAACCGCGCCCGGGGCAATTTCGTAATTTTTTGCAACTGTGTCGGAATGGGTAAAAAATTGACAGGTTGATCGGGAACAAAGACCGTGCCGGGGGTAATTTCGTCATTTTTTGCAATGGTGTCGGAATGGGTTAAAATTTGACTGGTTGATCGGGAACAAAAACCGCGCTGGGGGCAATTTCGTAATTTTTCGCAACTGTGTCGGAATGGGTAAAAAATTGACAGGTTGATCGGAATAAAAAACCGCGCCCGGGGCAATTTCGTAATTTTTCGCAACTGTGTCGGAATGGGTAAAAAATTGACAGGTTGATCGGGAACAAAAACCGCACCGGAGGCAATTTCGTCATTTTTCACGACTGTGTCGGAATGGGCTAAAATTTGACTAGTTGATCGGAAACAAAAAGCGTGCCGGGGTCAATTTCGTCATTTTTCGCGACTGTGTCGGAATGGGCTCAAATTTGACTGGTTGATCGGGAACAAAAATCGCGTTGGGGTCAATTTCGTCATTTTTCACGACTGTGTCGGAATGGGCTCAAATTTGACTGGTTGATCGGGAACAAAAATCGCGCTGGGGTCAATTTCGTCATTTTTCACGACTGTGTCGGAATGGGCTGAAATTTGGCAGGTTGATCGAAAATAAAAATCGCGTTGGGGGCAATTTCATCATTTTTCTAGACTGTGTCGGAATGGATTGAAATTTGACTGGTTGATCGGAATCAAAAACCGCGCCAGGCGCAATTTCGTTATTTTTCGCGTCTGTGTCGGAATTGGCTAA
>NW_019228489.1:0-3912 GCF_002742605.1 Olea europaea var. sylvestris | reverse complement strand
AATATCCAAGAGAATTTGCCCAATATACTTCATTAGGTAATGATTCCTACCCGCAATATAAACGTTGTAATGATGGTGTAACTATTAAAGTAAGAGGCTGTATGTTGGACAATAGATGGGTTGTGCCACACAACCTTTACATTTTAGCTAAATACGATTGTCATATTAATGTAGAGGTATGCTCTTCTGTTAAAGCTGTTAAATAGCTATACAAGTACGTATACAAGGGTCACGACCGTATTCATTTTACTATGAATAAAGAAACAAATGAACACTTTGTTGATGAAATTACAAATTACCAAACGGCTTGATGGATTTCTGCACTTGAAGCTATGTGGACGATATTTAGTTTTGATTTATTCGATATGTCTCCTACAGTGATTTGTTTACAGTTGCATACTAAAGATGTTATGTAGTCTTCTTAATGGAAATAACTATTCTGAGACTTGTTTGACTAAAATAGTTGTTTACCAAATGCCCATATTATTGCGTCAACTATTTGCTAATGTGTTGACTCTGTGTTGTGCTGCAAATCCAAGAAATTTATGGGATAAATTTAAGGGTTTTATGATGGAAGATTATTTACATAACGGTATATCACAACAGAATGCTGAGATGAGAGCTTTGCATTGTATAAATTATTTCTTGGAAGGTGTTGGTAAAAATGTGACTGATTTTGGCTTGGTAGATTTAGATTTGAATGTGACTAATGATGATAGCTTTCAAACTATGATTGCTGAAGAAACGACAAATATTAATGTTGAGTCAGACATACATTAACCTAAAAGTCTAAATAAAGAGCAACAAAATGCGTATGATCTAATTTTGGATTGTGTTTTGAATGATAAGAATGGAATGTTTTTTATTGATAGCCCAGGTGGCAGTGGAAAAACATACTTTTACAAGGCGTTACTTACTGCTGTAAGATCACAAAATCTTATTGCATTAGCAACAGCATCATCTGGTGTAATTGTACCTTTATTACATGCTGGTCGGACAGGACATTCACGATTCAAAATTTCACTTCAAATAAGTTCTAATATGTGCTGTTCGGTGAGTAAACAATCTGAACTTGGTAAACTTTTATCAATTTCTAAACTAATTATATGGGATAAGGCGCCAATGGTTCATAAATATGCTTTTGAAGTTTTGGATAAAATGTTAAAAGACATTACTGTATCTCCAATACCGTTTGGTGGAAAAGTCATTGTGTGTGGAGAAGATTTTCTTCAAGTTTTACCAGTTGTACAGAGAAGAACGAAAGAGGATATAACGAAGGTAAGTTTAGTTTTTTCACATTTGTGGCCTTTTTCACATGACTACCATTGATTCAAAATATGAGAGCTAAATTAGATCCTTCGTTTTCTGAATATTTGCTGAAAATTGGGAATGGAATTGAGAGAGAACATTCATGCCATATGATTATGCTTCCTCAAGATATCACCATCAATTTTGAAAATGAGTTTAAATCACTAAAGGAATTAATTAACATTGTGTTTCCCAATTTCCAAACATATGGAGACAATCTAACTATTATGATGAATAGAGTTATTTTAACCCCAAAAAATGAATATGTGGATTTAGTAAACAACATATTCCTGAAAGAAATTCCAGGAGAGAAGTTTACTTAATTTAGTTTTGATGAAGTAATTGATAACAGCGAATGATTTATTCATGAAGATTTTTTAAACAGTCTAACTCCTAATAGTACTCCTCCACATGAACTTGTGCTAAAACGAAATTGTCTAGTTATGTTGCTTAGAAATATTAATCCTGCAGAAGGTTTATGTAATGGAACAAGATTGATTTGTCATGAATTTAGACAAAATGTGATTTTGACTGAAATTGGAACAAAAGAATATCAGGGAAAGCAAGTTTTTTTTACCCAGAATTCCATTCATTCCACTTGAAGGAGATAAACAATCAATACCGTTCAAAAGAACTCAATTTCCACTTCGTCCTTGTTTTGCAATGACTATTAGAATTCCATTCATTCCACTTGAAGGAGATAAACAATCAATACCGTTCAAAAGAACTCAATTTCCACTTCGTCCTTGTTTTGCTCCTTGTTTTGCAATGACTATTAACAAAGTTCAAGGTCAAACTCTAGATTTTGTTAGCTTATATCTTTCAGAATATGTATTTTCCCATGGTCAATTGTATGTTGCATTATCCCGAGCTAGGACAAGAAAAGATATAAAAGTTTTGATCAAACCTTCTAGCAAAAATAAATCACATGGTTGTTATACAAAAAATATTGTTTATAATGAAATTTTGAACTTGATTCATGAAAGTTAACCATTCTGAAGGAGCTTAAATTCAATTCTAACCTAAGAAGAAGGTACATATAGAATCCATTCCAACAACTAATATTTATGATAGAATGTTGATTTTAGAGTATGTCTTTTTGACTGTGGAATTATTTTTTACAGAAATATACTATCTAATATTCCTTTGAAGAATATGAATGGAGCACTTCTGGAAGTTGATGAATGGAATAAAGTGGACCACTTTTGTAAGAATTCTAACTTGACAAGCATTTTGAAGTTGTTATTCAAAATATAAATGACATTCTACTTCAAAACATTTTTTTTAGAGTATCTAAATCAATTTAATTTATGCTGCATATGGACATTCAAATTTATGAGAAGAAGGTCAAGGAAATGTTGGTGCATAGGAAAATTATTGGTACACATTCTCTTCAAAAATTGGTTATCTGAGGCAAACCAAGCTTTCAAGTGTTCAGATTTAAAGATAACTTGTGATGAAGACACAAATGACACAAGTTCTTCTGTACTAAAAGAAAGAAAATGAGTGGATGATGATTGAGATATTTGAGAAATTTTTTGCAACAACTATTCTCTTCTTTTAGATTATATAGTGTTTAAACTGTCTAGATTAGAAATGATATATACATCAGAGTGTTTGGTTTGCTTTATGTGTGCTGGATAACATCAATTATTGTTGCAAGCTTTGTTGATAAATCTTATATTTATTTTTGTCTTCTATTTAGATTTATTTTTATCCAAGTAAATCTATACCTACATAAACTTATTTTGTAAGTGACATGATTTCATATATTTAGTTGTTAAAGCTAATAAGTTTTAGGGTGGTAAGTTGAAATTCATGCTGATAAACAACTAGCAAAACAATAATGCTTAATGAAAACTAATCATAAAATTGAAAATTAGTATAACATGTGAAACTATCATTAACAACAAAAGAAATAAAAAACCATACACACACACACACAAATGTGCAAGGCGTGCGGGTGTCCCCGTACCCGCACAATTGTAAGAAAATTTTTCTTTTTTTCACACTCAAGTATTAACAAAGTGTAAGAAACTCTCATTTTCAACTTTCACACTTGTGAATTTGGTGCCTTCAAATTGACTTGCTCTGCAAAGATGTCTATTTTCCCGTTTGCAGCGCGAAGAATGTGCGGGGTTACACTGCACATTTGTGTGGTGCCCACACAAAAAATGTGCAGACATCGCCGTCACAAATTGTGCGGGGTGCCCGTACATAGGAAAAAATTTTGAACAAAAATTTTCTTTGTCTTTAAATCTTGATATATATACTTCCAGGCTAAACTCTCAAAAACAGTGGATCCATCTTTGGATCTTTCATATAATTAAATAATTTTAAGAGTTCTTTATACTCTTAACCTTCTTTATTTGACATGAATTAAAACGTGAAGTTTTATTCAAATAAAGAAGGTTAAGAGTAAAAAAAACTCTTAAAATTATTTAATTACATGCACAAATTGTACGGGGTAGCCCTACACATTTGTGCGGCACCACTCGCACAATTCATGCGGGGTAGCCCGCACATTTGTCATCTCCATTAGTTTCTCTAAATACTATCAACAATATTTTGAGCTATATGAAATTTTAAATAAAATATATATTG
>NW_019228488.1:0-3914 GCF_002742605.1 Olea europaea var. sylvestris | reverse complement strand
TTTGGGCCCATAAGTACTTTTTGGAAATGTAGCGATCATTTTGGATTGAACTCACCACTTCGTCGTGACGTATGAGGGATTTCAGCCATTTTTTGAATGAATGAACACTTGCATATTTGGAAAGGTTGGATAGTCGGCTTACGAAGAATTGAGTGCAACTTTCGCACACGATGTCCGTTTCGGGACCATAAGTACTTTTTGGAAATGTAGCGACCGTTTTGGATTGACTTCAAAACTTCGTCATGAGGTATGAGGGATTTTAGCCATTTTTTGAAAGAATGACCGCTTGCATATTTGGAACGCTTGGATAGTCGGCGTACGAAGAATTGAGCGTAACTTTTGCACACGGTGTCCGTTTCGAGCCCATAAGTACTTTTTGAAAATGCAGCGACCATTTTGGATTGAACTCAAGACTTCATCATGACGTATGGCGAATTTTGGCCTTTTTTCTAGAGAATGCGCACTTGCATATTTGGAATGCTTGGAGAGTCAGCGTACGAAGTATTGAGCGTAACTTTTGCACACGACGTCCGTTTTGGGCCCATAAGTACTTTTTCAAAATGTAGCGACCATTTTGGATTGAAGTCAAGACTTCGTCGTGACGTATGAGGAATTTCGGCCTTTTTTCTGAAGAATGAGCATTTGCATATTCGGAATGCTTGGAGAGTCGGCGTACGAAGAATTGAGCGTAACTTTTGCACACGGCGTCCGTTTCGAGCCCATAAGCACTTTTTGGAAATGTCGCAACCGTTTTGGATTGAACTCATGACTTCGTCGTGACGTATGAGGGATTTTGGCCTTTTTTCAAAAGAACGAGCGCTTGCATATTTTGAACTCTTGGAGAGTCGCCGTACGAAAAATTGAGCGTAACTTTTGCACACGGTGCCCGTTTTGGGCCTATAAGTACTTTTTGGAAATGTAGCGACCGTTTTGGATTGAACTCATCACTTCGTCTTGACGTATGAGGGATTTCAGCCTTTTTTTCTAAAGAATGAGCGCTTGGATATTTGGAACGCGTGGAGAGTCGGCGTACGAAGAATTGAGCATAACTTTTGCATGCGGCGTCCGTTTTAGTCCCATAAGTACTTTTTGGAAATGTAGCGACCGTTTTGGACTAGACTCACGTATGAGGGATTTTAGTCACTTATTGAAAGAATGAGCACTTGCATATTTGGAACGCTTGGATAGTCGGCGTTCGAAGAATTGTGCGTAACTTTTACAAACGGTGTCCTTTTCGGGCCCATAAGTACTTTTTGGAAATGTAGCGGCTGTTTTGGATTGAACTCAAACCTTCATCGTAACGTATGAGGGATTTTAGCTATTTTTTGAGAGAATGAGCGCTTGCATATTTGGAATGCTCGGACAGTTGGCGTACGAAGAATTGAGCGTAACTTTTGCACACGGTGTCCATTTTGGGCCCATAAGTGCTTTGTGGAAATGTAGCGACCGTTTTGGACTGAACTCACCACTTCGTCATGACGTACGCGGGATTTTAGCCATTTTTTGAAAGAATGAGCACTTGCATATTTGGAACGCTTGGATAGTCGGCGTACGAAGAATTGAGCGTAACTTTTGCACACGGTGTCCGTTTCGAGCCCATAAGTGCTTTTTGAAAATGAAGCGACCGTTTTGGATTAAACTCAAGACTTCGTAGTGACATATGAGGGATTTTGGCCTTTTTTCTAAAGAATGAGTGCTTGCATATTTGGAACGCTTGGAGAGTCGGCGTAAGAGGAATTGAGCGTAACTTTTGCACACGGTGTCCGTTTTGGGCCCGTAAGCACTTTTTGGAAATGTGGCGACCATTTTGGATTGGACTCACAACTTCGTCGTGACGTATGAGGAATTTTAGCAATTTTTTGAAAGAATGAGCACCTGCATATTTGGAACGCTTGGATCGTCGGCGTAAGAAGAATTGAGCGTAAGTTTTGAACACGGTGTCCATTTCGGGCCCATAAGTAATTTTTGGAAATGTAACAACCATTTTGGATTGAACTCAATACTTCATCGTAACGTATGAGGGATTTTAGCCTTTTTTCTAAAGAATGAGCGCTTGCATTTTTGGAACGCATGGAGAGTCGGCGTACGAAGAATTGAGCGTAACTTTTGCATGCAGCGTCCGTTTTGGGCCCATAAGTACTTTTTGGAAATGTAGCGACCGTTTTGGACTGGACTCACGTACGAGGGATTTTAGCCACATTTAGAAAGAATGAGCACTTGCATATTTGGAACGTTTGGATAGTCGTCGTACGAAGAATTGAGCGTAACTTTTGCACACGGTGTCCATTTCGGGCCCATAAGTACTTTTTGAAAATGTAGCGACCGTTTTGGATTGAACTCAAGACTTCGTCATGGCGTATGAGGAATTTCGGCCTTTTATCGAAAGATTGAGCACTTGCATATTTGGAATGCTTGGGGAGTCGGGGTACGAAGTATTGAGCGTAACTTTTACACACGGTGTCCGTTTTGGGCCCATAAGTACTTTTTGAAAATGTAGCGACCGTTTTGGATTGAACTAAAGACTTCATCATGACGTATGAGAAATTTTGGCCTTTTTTCTAAAGAATGAGCACTTGCATATTCGGAATGCTTGGAGAGTCGGCGTACGAAGAATTGAGCGTAACTTTTGCACACGGTGCCTGTTTCGGGCCCATAAGCACTTTTTGGAAATGTAGCGACCGTTTTGGATTGAACTCATGACTTCATCGTGACGTATGAGGGATTTTGGCCACTCTTCTAAAGAATAAACGCTTGCATAGTTGGAACGCTTGGAGAGTCGGCGTACGAAAAATTGAGCGTTACTTTTGCATACGGCGTCCATTTTGGGCCCATAAGTACTTTTTGGAAATTTAGTGACCATTTTGGATTGAACTCAAGACTTCATCATGACATATAAGGGATTTTAGCCATTTTTTGAAAGAATGAGCACTTGCATATTTCCAACGCTTGGATAGTCGGCGTACGAAGAATTGAGCGTAACTTTTGTACATGGTGTCCGTTTTGGGCCCATACGTACTTTTTGGAAATGTAGCGATCGTTTTGGATTGAACTCAAGACTTCATCGTAACGTATGAGGGATTTCGGCCTTTTTTCTAAAGAATGAGCACTTGCATATTTGGAACGCTTGGAGAGTCGGCGTACGAAGAATTGAGCGTAACTTTTGCACACGGTGTCCATTTCGGGCCCATAAGTACTTTTTGAAAATGTAGCGACCGTTTTGGATTGAACTCAAGACTTCATCGTGACGTATGAGGGATTTTGGCCTTTTTTCTAAAGAATGAGCACTTGCATATTTCGAACGCTTGGAGAATCAGCGTACGAAGAATTGAGCGTAACTTTTGCACATAGTGCCCGTTTTAGGCCCATAATTACTTTTTTGAAATGTAGCGACCGTTTTGGATTGAACTCACCACTTCGTCGTGACATATGAGGGATTTTAGCCATTTTTTGAAAGAATGAGCACTTGCATATTTTGAACGCTTGGATAGTCGGCTTACGAAGAATTGAGCGTAACTTTTGCACACAGTGTCCGTAACGGGCCCATAAGTACTTTTTGGAAATGTAGAGACCGTTTTGGATTGAATTCAAAACTTCGTCGTGAGGTATGAGGGATTTTAGCCATTTTTTGAAAGAATGAGCGCTTGCATATTTGGAATGCTTGGATAGTTGGCGTAAGAAGAATTGAGCGTAACTTTTGCACACGGTGTCCGTTTTGGGCCCATAAGTACTTTTTGGAAATGTAGCGACCGTTTTGGATTGAACTCACCACTTCGTCATGACGTATGAGGGATTTTAGCCTTTTTTTGAAAGAATGAGCACTTGCATATTTGGAATGCTTGGATGTCGACGTACGAAGAATTGAGCGTAACTTTTGCACACGGTGTCCGTTTTGGGCCCATAAGTACTTTTTGGAA
>NW_019228487.1:0-3914 GCF_002742605.1 Olea europaea var. sylvestris | reverse complement strand
AACCCGAAGTTATCTTGAAATCAAAAACCACTTTTCATTGGCACAATTCCAATCGAATTACACTAGCAATTCGCCAAAAAGAACAAACTCGAAGTTATCAAGAAATCAAAAATCACTTTTTGTTGGCTCGATTCTATTCGAATTGGACTAGCAATTCGCAAAAAAGAACAAACCCGAAGTTATCATTAAATGAAAAACAACTTTTCATTGGCTCGATTCCAATCAAAGAAACTCAAAATTATCAAGAAATCAAAAACCACTTTTCATTGGCTCGATTCCAATCGAATTAGACTAGCAATTCGCTAAGAAACGAAAGAACCCAAAGTTTTCATGAAATCAAAGACCTCTTTTCATTGTCTCGATTCCAATCGAAATAGTTTAGCAATAAGCGAAGAAACGAAAAAACATGAAGTTATCACGATATCAAAAACCACATTTCATTGGCTCGATTCCAATCGAATTAGACTTGCAATTCGCCAAAAATGAATAAATCCGAAGTTATCTTGGAATCAAAAACCACTTTTCATGGGTTCGATTCCAATTGAATTACACTAGCAATTCGCCAAAAACGAACAAACCCGAGATTATCGTAAAATCAAAAACCACTGTTCATTGGCTCGATTCCAATCAAATTAGACTAGCAATTCACAAAAAACGAACAAACCCGAAGTTATCTTGATATCAAAAACCACTTTTCATTGGCTCGATCCTAATCGAATTAGGTTAGCAATTCGCAAAACACGAACAGACCCGAAGTTATCATTAAATGAAAAACAACTTTTCGTTGGCTTGATTCCAATCAAATTAGACTAGTAATTCGCCAAAAATGAACAAACTCGAAATTATCAAGAAATCGAAAACCACTTTTCGTTGGCTCGATTCCAATCGAATTAGACTAGCATTTCGCCAAGAAATGAAAGAACCTAAAGTTCTCATGAAATCAAAGACCTCTTTTCATTGTCTCGATTCCAATCGAATTAGTCTAGCAATTCGCGAAGAAACGAAAAAACATGAAGTTATCACGATATCAAAAACCACATTTCATTGGCTCGCTTCCAATCGAATTAGACTTGCAATTCTCCAAAAACGAACAAATCCGAAGTTATCTTGGAATCAAAAACCACTTTTCATTGGCTCGATTCCAATCGAATTACACTAGCAATTCGCAAAAACGAACAAACCCGAAGTTATCGTGAAATCAAAAACCACTTTTCATTGGCTCGATTCAAATCAAATTAGACTAGCAATTCGCCAAACACGAACAAACCCGAAGTTATCTTGAAATCAGAAACTACTTTTCATTGGCTCGATTCCAATCAAATTACACTAGCAATTCGTAAAAACGAACAAACCCGAAGTTATCGTGAAATCAAAAACCACTTTTCACTGGCTCGATTCAAATCAAATTAGACTAGCAATTCGCCAAACACGAACAAACCCAAAGTTATCTTGAAATCAAAAACCACTTTTCATTGGCTCGATTCCAATCGAATTACACTAGCAATTCGCCAAAAATAAACGAACCCGAAGTTATCATTAAATGAAAAACCACTTTTCAATGGCTCGATTCCAATCATATTAGACTAGTAATTCGCCAAAAACGAACAAGCTCGAAATTATTAAGAAATTAAAAACCACTTTTCATTGGCTCGGTTCCAATCATATTAGACTAGTAATTCGCCAAAAGCGAACAAACTCGAAATGTTCAGGAAATCAAAAACCAGTTTCCATTGGCTCGATTGCAACCGAATTACACTAGCAATTCGCCAAAAACGAACAAGCCCGAAGTTATCGTGAAATCAAAAACCACTTTTCATTGGCTCGATTCCGATCGAATTAAGCTAGCAATTCTCCAAAAATGAAAAAACACGAAGTTTTCTTGAAATCAAAAACCACATTTCATTGGCTCGATTCCAATCGAATTAGACTTGCAATTCGCCAAAAACGAACAAATCCAAAGTTATCTTGGAATCAAAAACCACTTTTCATTGGCTTGATTCCAATCGAATTACACTAGCAATTCGCCAAAAATGAACAAATCTGAAGTTATCATTAAATGAAAAACCACTTTTCATTGGCTCGATTCCAATCATATTAGACTAGTAATTCGCCAAAAGCGAACAAATTCGAAATTGTCAAGAAATCAAAAACTAGTTTCCATTGGCTCGATTGCAATCAAATTACACTAGCAATTTGCCAAAAATGAACAAGCCCAAAGTTATCGTGAAATCAAAAATCACTTTTCATTGGCTCGATTCCGATCGAATTAGACTAGCAATTCACCAAAAATGAACAAACACGAAGTTATCTTGAAATCAAAAACCACTTTTCATTGGCTCGATTCCAATCAAATTACACGAGCAATTAGCCAAAAATGAACAAACCCGAAGTAATCGTGAAATAGAAAACCACTTTTCAATGGCTCGATTCCAATAGAATCTGACTAGCAATTCGCAAAAAAAGTTATCATTAAATGAAAAACCACTTTTCACAGGCTCGATTCCAATCAAATTAGACTAGTAATTCGCCAAAAATGAACAAACTCGAAATTATCTTGTAATCAAAAGCCACTTTTCATTGGCTCGATTCCAATTGAATTAGACTAGCAATTCGCCAAGAAACAAAAGAACCCGAAATTATCATGAAATCAAAAACCTCTTTTTTATTGGCTTGATTCCAACCGAATTAGACTAGCAATTTGCCAAGAAACGAAAAAACCTGAAGTTATCATGAAATCAAGCACCACTTTTCATTGGCTCGATTCCAATCGAATTAGACTAGCAATTCGCCAAGAAATGAAAAAACCTGAAGTTATCGTGAAATCAAAAATCACTTCTCATTGGCTCGATTCCAATCGATTCAGTCTAGCTTTTCTCCAAAAACGAACAAACCCGAAGTTATCATGAAATCAAAAGCCTCATTTCATTGGCGCGATACCAATCGAAATAGACTAGCAATTCGCCAAAAATGAACAAACACGAAGTTATCATGAAATCAAAACCAGTTATCATTGGCTCGATTCCAATCGAATTAGTCTAGCTTTTCACCAAAAACGAACAAACCCGAAGTTATCATGAAATCAAAAACCACATTTCAGTGGCTCGATTCCAATCGAATTAGACTAGCAAATTGCCAAGAAAAGAAAAAACCTGAAGTTATCATGAAATCAAAAACCACTTTTCATTGGCTCGATTCAAATCAAATTAGACTAGCAATTCGCAAAGAAACGAATAAACCCGAAGTTATCTTGAAATCAAAAACCACTTTTCATTGGCTCGATTCCAATCGAATTACACTAGCAATTTGCCAAAAATAAACAAAGCTGAAGTTATCGTGAAATCAAAAACCACTTTTCATTGGCTCGATTCCAATCTAATTAGACTAGCAATTCGCCAAAAACGAACAAACCCGAAGTTATCTTGAAATAAAAAACCACTTTTCATTGGCTTGATTTCAATCAAATTACACTAACAATTCGCCAAAAATGAACAAACCCGAAGTTATCATGAAATCAAAAACCGCTTTTCATTGGCTCGATCCTAATCGAATTAGACTCGCAATTCGCAAAAAACGATCAAACCCGAAGTTATCATTAAATGAAAAACAACTTTTCATTGGCTCGATTCCAATCAAATTAGACTAGTAATTCGCCAAAAATGAACAAACTCAAAATTATCAAGAAATCAAAAACCACATTTCATTGGCTCGATTCCAATCGAATTAGACTAGCAAATCGCCAAGAAAAGAAAAAACCTGAAGTTATCATGCAATCAAAAACCACTTTTCATTGGCTCGATTCCAATCGAATTAGTCTAGCTATTCGCCAAAAATGAACAAACCCGAAATTATCTTGAAATCAAAAACCACTTTTCATTGGCTCGATTCCAATCGAATTACACTAGCAATTTGCCAAA
>NW_019228486.1:0-3915 GCF_002742605.1 Olea europaea var. sylvestris | reverse complement strand
TTCTTCGTACGCCGACTATCCGAGCGTTCCAAATATAGAAGTGCTCGTTCTATGGAAAAATGGTCGAAATCCATCATACGTCACGACGAAGTGGTGAATTCAATCCAAAAGGATCGCTACATTTCCAAAAAGTACTTATGGGCCAAAAATGGACACCGTGTGCAAAAGTTTCGCTCAATTCTTCGTACGCCGACGATCCAAGCCTTCCAAACATAAAACTGCTCATTCTTTCCAAAAATGGCCAAAATCCCTCATACGTCATGACGAAGTGGTGAGTTCAATCCAAAAGGGTCGCTACGTTTCCAAAATGTACTTATGGGCCCGAAACGGACACCTCTTGCAAAAGTTACGCTCAATTCTTCGTACGCCGACTATCCGAGCATTCCAAATATAGAAGTGCTCGTTCTATCGAAAAATGGCCAAAATCACTCAAACGTCACGACGAAGTAGTGAGTTCAATCCAAAAGGGTCGCTACATTTCCAAAAATTACTTATGGGCCCAAAACGGACACCGTGTGCAAAAGTTACGCCCAATTCTTCGTACGCCGACTATCCGAGCATTCCAAATATAGAAGTGCTCGTTCTATCGAAAAATGGCCAAAATCACTCAAACGTCACGACGAAGTAGTGAGTTCAATCCAAAAGGGTCGCTACATTTCCAAAAAGTACTTATGGGCCCAAAACGGACACCGTGTGCAAAAGGTACGCTTAATTCTTCGTACGCCGACTATCCGAGCGTTCCAAATATAGAAGTGCTCGTTCTATGGAAAAATGGCTGAAATCCATCAGACGTTACGACGAAGTGGTGAGTTCAATCCAAAAGGGTCGCTACATTTCCAAAAAGGACTTATGGGCCCAAAACGGACACCGTGTGCAAAAGGGACGCTTAATTCTTCGTACGCCGACTATCCGAGCGTTCCAAATATAGAAGTGCTCGTTCTATGGAAAAATGGCTGAAATCCATCAGACGTTACGACGAAGTGGTGAGTTCAATCCAAAAGGGGCGCTACATTTCCAAAAAGGACTTATGGGCCCAAAACGGACACCGTGTGCAAAAGGGACGCTTAATTCTTCGTACGCCGACTATCCGAGCGTTCCAAATATAGAAGTGCTCGTTCTATGGAAAAATGGCTGAAATCCATCAGACGTTACGACGAAGTGGTGAGTTCAATCCAAAAGGGTCGCTACATTTCAAAAAAGTACTTATGGGGCCAAAACGGACATCGTGTGCAAAAGGTACGCTCAATTCTTCGTACGCCGACTATCCAAGCCTTCCAAACATAAAACTGCTCATTCTTTCCAAAAATGGCCAAAATCCCTCATACGTCATGACAAAGTGGTGCGTTCAATCCAAAAGGGTCGCTACATTTCCAAAAAGAACTTATGGGCCCGAACGGACACCTCTTGCAAAAGTTACGCTCAATTCTTCGTACGCCGACTATCCGAGCGTTCCAAATATAGAAGTGCTCGTTCTATCGCAAAATGGCCGAAATCCCTCAAACGACACGACGAAGTGGTGAGTTCAATCCAAAAGGGTCGCTACATTTCCAAAAAGTACTTATGGGCCCAAAACGGACACCGTGTGCAAAAGTTACGCTCAATTCTTCGTACGGCGACTATTCGAGCGTTCCAATTATAGAAGTGCACGTTCTTTCGAAAAATGGCCGAAATCCCTCAGACGTCACGACGAAGTAGTGAATTCAATCCAAAAGGGTCGCTAAATTTCCAAAAAGTACTTATGGGCCCAAAACGGACACCGTGTGCAAAAGTTACGCTCAATTCTTCGTACGGCAACTATCCGAGCATTCCAAATATAGAAGTGCACGTTCTTTCGAAAAATGGCTGAAATCCCTCAGACATCACGACGAAGTAGTGAGTTCAATCCAAAAGGGTCGCTACATTTCCAAAAAGTACTTATGGCCGAAACGAACACCTCTTGTAAATGTTACGCTCAATTCTTCGTACGGCGACTATCCGAGCGTTCCAAAAAATATAGAAGTGCTCGTTCTTTCGAAAAATGGTCGAAATTCCTCAGACGTCACGACGAAGTAGTGATTTCAATCCAAAAGGGTCGCTACATTTCCAACAAGTACTTATGGGCCCGAAATGGACACCTCTTGGAAAAGTTACGCTCAATTCTTCGTACGCCGACTATCCGAGCCTTCCAAATATAGAAGTGCTCGTTCTTTCGAAAAAAGGCCGAAATCCCTCAGACGTCACGACGAAGTTGTGAGTTCAATCGAAAAGGGTCGCTACATTTCCAACAAGTACTTATGGGCCCGAAATGGACACCTCTTGGAAAAGTTACGCTCAATTCTTCGTACGCCGACTATCCGAGCCTTCCAAATATAGAAGTGCTCGTTCTTTCGAAAAAAGGCCGAAATCCCTCAGACGTCACGACGAAGTAGTGAATTCAATCCAAAAGGGTCGCTACATTTCCAAAAAGTACTTATGGCCGAAACGAACACCTCTTGCAAAAGTTTCGCTCAATTCTTCGTACGGCGACTATCCGAGCGTTCCAAATATAGAAGTGCTCATTCTTTTGAAAAATGGTCGAAATTCCTCAGACGTCACGACGAAGTAGTGATTTCAATCCAAAAGGGTCGCTACATTTCCAAAAAGTACTTATGGGCCCAAAACGGACACCGTGCGCAAAAGTTACGCTCAATTCTTCGTACGCCGACTATCCGAGCCTTCCAAATATAGAAGGGCTCGTTCTTTCGAAAAATGGCCGAAATCCCTCAGACGTCACGACGAATTTGTGAGTTCAATCCAAAAGGCTCGCTACATTTCCAAAAAGTACTTATGGCCGAAACGAACACCTCTTGCAAAAGTTCCGCTCAATTCTTCGTACGGCGACTATCCGAGCGTTCCAAATATAGAAGTGCTCGTTCTTTTGAAAAATGGTCGAAATTCCTCAGACGTCACGACGAAGTAGTGATTTCAATCCAAAAGGGTCGCTACATTTCCAAAAAGTACTGATGGGCCCGAAATGGACACCCCTTGCAAAAGTTACGATCAATTCTTCGTACGCCGACTATCCGAGCCTTCCAAATATAGAAGTGCTCGTTCTATCGAAAAATGGCCGAAATCCCTCACACGTCACGACGAAGTTGTGAGTTCAATCCAAAAGGTTCGCTACATTTCCAAAAAGTACTTATGGGCCCAAAACGGACACCGTGTGCAAAAGTTACGCTCAATTCTTCGTACGCCGACTATCCGAGCGTTCCAAATATAGAAGTGCTCGTTCTTTTGAAAAATGGTCGAAATTCCTCAGACGTCACGACGAAGTAGTGATTTCAATCCAAAAGGGTCGCTACATTTCCAAAAAGTACTTATGGGCCCAAAATGGACACCGTGTGCAAAAGTTTCGCTCAATTCTTCGTACGCCGACGATCCAAGCCTTCCAAACATAAAACTGCTCATTCTTTCCAAAAATGGCCAAAATCCCTCATACGTCATGACGAAGTGGTGAGTTCAATCCAAAAGGGTCGCTACGTTTCCATAATGTACTTATGGGCCCGAAACGGACACCTCTTGCAAAAGTTACGCTCAATTCTTCGTACGCCGACTATCCGAGCATTCCAAATGTAGAAGTGCTCGTTCTATCGAAAAATGGCCGTAATCACTCAAACGTCACGACGAAGTAGTGAGTTCAATCCAAAAGGGTCGCTACATTTCCAAAAAGTACTTATGGGCCCAAAACGGACACCGTGTGCAAAAGTTACGCCCAATTCTTCGTACGGCGACTATCCGAGCGTTCCAAATATAAAAGTGCACGTTCTTTCGAAAAATGGCTGAAATCCCTCAGACGTCTCGACGAAGTAGTGAATTCAATCCAAAAGGGTCGCTACATTTCCAAAAATTACTTATGGGCCCAAAACGGACACCGTGTGCAAAAGGTACGCTCAATTC
>NW_019228485.1:0-3916 GCF_002742605.1 Olea europaea var. sylvestris | reverse complement strand
TTTAAATTCTTTTTGATCATCAACACTATATTTCATAGGTTTGACCCTTACTATAGTATCTGAATTAATTAATTCTATCTTTGTCTTTACTTTATCTATATTCCATTTTTCTAATGGATTTTCAGAATATGTTTCAGAGATTTCTCTTTTCAATTTTTATAACCTATTTTCTGTTGTCATTTTTAATACTGTAACTGGTTTAAATTTTTCTGTACTCCAACATCCACCACGCTGGGTTGAAGAACTCTGATGTTTTATATCTCTATATGCAATTGTAACAGCTTTATTTATTTTTAGTGTAAATATTTTATGTGCACAAGGTGTTGTGAACATGTACTTATCAATATATTGTGTAAATTGCGCATATTTTAATAGAAAATTTTGTCCTAATAAAATATCACATCCAATTGTAGTTGACATATATATTGTATCAACAAATACTTCTCTAAAGGAAATTAGAAAAGGTACTTGGTTAGCATACTTACTGTATATTACCTTATTTCCACCTGCTGTTGTAGCAGTTACTACTTTCTTTGAATTATATTTCCAATATTCAGATGACAGTACATTTGGTAAGCATAAGCTTATTGTACTTCCTGTATCTAAGTAAGCATGAAATTTAATTCTACAATAATTTTTTATATTGAGTTTAATTTCAATATATGGGCTCATAGGATTAGTACTTATTATTCTTTCCATGATAACAATGATTTCATATTTTCATCTATTCTTGGAATGATAATTGGATTATCATTAACTGTTATTTTCAAATATCCTTAGCAGATTTTATAAGGACTATATTTTTCAAAAAAGTTCATTCCTAGCAGAATAGGTGAACGATCTACTCCATATAATTCATCCTTGTATAGAATTATTTCTTTAGTATATTCTTTCTGATCCTCTCCTACAAGTATAAGGGGAAATTTAATATATTTTCTTATTTCAAGATTATTTCCTAAATAATCCTTAAATATATATGGTTCTGGTATTTCAAAGTCTATTAGATGATTAACAAACTTGGCATTTACATGACTTTTATCTGCTCCAGTATCTATAAGGACAAGAAGATTTTTCTTAAATCCTTCTTGGTTTACATATCTTGTCTTAATGTAATATTGTGAACTTGATGGTTCAACAATACTTAAATTTTTAAGTCTACTTATCCTAGAGTCTTGTCTAGAAGGAAATCCTGCAATAAGATTGTCTCCTTCTAAGCTGACACTATTTTTTCTTATTAATTTTCCTTCAAAATTACTTTCTTTTGCTTGTTTATGGAAATCAAGCATTATTTGTTCTGGTATCGTTACTTCATGTTCTTGATATTTCCTAGGAGGTATGTATTGTGCTAATTCCTCAAAATCTTTATGTATTATCATGTTATCAGTTATTTTTCTTAAATTGTGATGATGGCTAGTACTAAAAGCAAAAATTGATTTTATACTTATACTAATAGCCTTACTTTTTCGTAACATCTTTAAATTTCCAATTCTATAATATAGATTGAAACTTTGATCAATATTTTCATCACTTAATGATATAGCATAATTTGGTTTTACTGTAAATATTATCTTTTGATAAACTAAATTTCCTACAACTGTTCCTAATAGAGCATCTATAGGATCTTGTAAGATTCTATTGTCCATACAGTATATTTCTATTGGTATATTCATACCTTCTCCTGTAGATTCTAAGAATTTTTGTTCTATTTCTTCTACATCTGTAATCATATATTGTTTTTCTTTATGCTTTTTTTCCTTTATTATTTTCTTTTTGTGTTGTCCTGAAATCTTGGGGTGGATTAATTATAATCCTATCTTTTCCTCTAAGATTTTTATCTAATAGGGCATTTCCTATTTGTAAATTATATTCTAGATTCTCTAATCTTTTATGTATATCCCCAAAATTTTCATTTGTGGTATTTTTAGGTAAATAAGGATAACTATGTTTTTTGTGTTTTTCGACTTTTTTCAAAAATTCTTCTATTATATTTTCTTCATCTACTGTATTCATCATAATTTTTGGTTCGTAACCTAGCTCTGATACCATTTCGTTGGAGCGTGCAGCGGAGGGGTTAATATTTTTGAGCCAATTAAATTTTTCATAAGTATTTAAAATATCACAATAAAATTCACTATTTTTTACCAATATTTTTTCTTTAATAATTATATTTAATTCTTTAATTCTTCTTCTTAAATTAAGAATTAATTTATATATATCTTTTTCCATTTTGATTGTTTCATCATCTATGGAATCATTTTTATTTTTTAGTTTTGGGTCTAGATATTCTATAAAGAAGTCTTTCAGATCTTCTTCCAAATAGATTAATTCGTTTTCTGTAGCAGTTTTTAGGTCAATAAAATTTTGTATAATATTTGGATCTAAATTTATTAAGGAATTTTGATCTATATTTCTTTGAGGACTTATTTGAAGGTTTTTAGACATTGTAGTGGCTTTGGTTGCAATTTCTCTGTTAAGGGTATTTTTGGAAAATTGATTGTTTGGAGACTATTTTTCAAATGTTTTTATTTCTTAGACTAATTTGAAAAATCTTCCTTTTATTTAAGCTATTAAGCTGTATTCCCCGCTATCGCAATACTATCCGGGAATTAGGATTACCAAACCTTTGCTTTCTCTTGGACAGCCTGATGGCCAGAAGCCAAGTGACAAGACTGTAGCCGTATGTAGGAGGTGCTGATGATGCCTTCAACACTTTCTTCAGTGAAACTGGTGCTAGAAAGCAGGTCCCACTTGCTGTCTTTGTGGATCTCGAACCCACTGTCATTGACGAGGTGAGGACTGGAACCTACCGTCAGCTATTCCGCCCTGAACAGCTCATCAGTGGCAAGGAAGATGTTGCCTGCTATTTTGCCCGTGGTCACTACACTAGTAAATTACTTCAACGTAGTCACTTCTGGTCATATTACTATTTGTTAGTGTTCAAACAAAAGTGTGAAATTTTGATTTTGTGCAATTGGAAAAGAGATTGTCGACCTGTGCTTGGACCATATCAGAAAGCTTGCTGACAATTGCACTGGCCTTCAAGGGTTCCTTGTCTTCAATGCTGTTGGCGGAGGCACTGGTTCAGGATTGGCTTCCCTGCTCCTGGAACGCCTATCTGTTGACTATGGAAAGAAATCGAAGGTTGGCTTCACAGTCTATCCTTCTCCACAGGTCTCCACTTCGGTTGTGGAGCCTTACTACAGTGTCCTCTCCACCTACTCCCTGCTTGAACGAACTGATGTTGCTGTACTTCTAGACAATGAAGCCATTTATGACATTTGCAGGCGCTCTCTTGACATTGAGAGGCCCACCTACATCAACCTTAATCGCCTCGTCTCTCAAGTAGGTGATACTGCATACTAATTAACGGTCTTTGTTTAATATTCCTACTTTCGTCTCTATTTTGATTTTGGCTTGTACTGAATGTCGTTGGGGTGCAGGTGATCTCATCCTTGACCGCATCACTGAGGTTTGATGGTGCTCTCAACGTGGATGTCACGGAATTCCAGACCAACTCGGTTCCTTACCCCAGAATCCACTTTATGCTTTCCTCCTATGCTCCTGTCATCTCAGCCGAGAAAGCTTACCACGAGCAGCTTTCTGTTGCTGAAATCACCAACAGCGCCTTTGAGCCCTCATCAATGATGGTCAAGTGTGATCCCTGCCATGGAAAATACATGGCGTGTGTTGGGAATCTACTTATACATGCACAGCGGAAAATTAAATTATTTCGATTCCCATCCAATAGATCTCATTGTGTTTGATTAGGAATTGTAATAAGATTGTACCTTTTTCAGATTTGCAATCCTTTTGCTTTTTTTTTCGTTCCACAACTTTGATTCGCCATCACAGCTGTCCAATTGTCCAGCCTCCAACGGTGATCCACACAGAGAAAATGATTGCAGCCTCTAGGGTT
>NW_019228484.1:0-3916 GCF_002742605.1 Olea europaea var. sylvestris | reverse complement strand
CGAAGTTATCATGAAATTAAAAACAACTATTCATTGACATGATTCCAATCGAATTAGACTAGCAATTCGCCCAAAATGAACAAACCCGAAGTTATATGAAATCAAAGACCACTTTTCACTGGCTCGATTCTAACCGAATTAAACTAGCAATTCGCCAAAAATGAACAAACCCGAAGCTATCATCAAATTAAAAATCCACTTTTCATTGGCTCGATTCCAATCGAATTAAACTAGCAACTCGCCACAAACGACCAAACCCGAAGTTATCATGAAATCATCAAAAGCCACATTTCATTGGCTCGATTCCAATCGAATTAGACAAGCAATTCGACAAAAATGAACTAGCCCGAAGTTATAATGAAATCAAAGACCACTTTTCCCTGGCTCGATTCCAATCTAATTAGACTAGCAATTCACCAAAAATGAACAAACCCGAAGTTGTCATGAAATCAAAAACCCCTTTTCATTGGCTCGATTCCAATCGAATTAGACAAGCAATTCGCCAAAAATGAACAAACCCTATGTAATCATGAAATCAAAAGTCACATTTCATTGGCTCGATTCTAATCGAATTATACTAGCAATTCGAAAAAATGAACAAACCCGAATTTATCATGAAATGAAAAACTACTTTTCATTGGCTCGAATCCAATCGAATTAGACTAGCAATTCGCCAAAAACGAACAAATCCGAAGTTATCATGAAATCAAAAACAACTTTTCATTGGCACGATTCCAATCGAATTAGACTAGCAATTCTCCAAAATGAACAAACCCGAAGTTATATGAAATCATAAACAACTTTTCAATGGCTCGATTCCAATCGAATTAGACAATCAATTCGCCATGAACGAACAAACCCAAAGTTATCATGACATTAAAAACCACTTTTCATTGGCCAGATTCCAAACAAATTAGACTAGCAATTCGCCAGAAATGAACAAATCCGATGTTATCATGAAAGTAAAAGCCACATTTCATTGGCTCGATTCCAATCGAATTAGACTAGCAATTCTCCAAAATTGAACAAACTCGAAGTTATCATGAAATAAAAAACCATTTTTGATTGGGTCAATTCCAATCGAATTACACTAGCAATTCGCCAAAAACGAACAAACCCGAAGTTATCATGAAATGAAAAACCATTTTTCGTTGGCTCGATTCCAATTAAATTAGACTAGCAGTTCGCTAAAAAAGAACAAACCCGAAGTTGTCATGAAAAAAGAAACCACTTTTTATTGGCTCGATTCCTATCGAATTAGACTAGCAGTTCGCCAAAAATGAAGAAACCTGAAGTTATCATGAAATGAAAAACCACTTTTTATTGGCTCGATTCAAATTGAATTAGACTAGCAATTCCCCAAAAATGAGCAAACCCGAAGTTATCATGAAATCAAAATCGACTTTTCATTAGCTCGATTCCTATCGATTTAGACTAGCAATTCGCCAAAAATGAACAAACCCGAAGTTATCATGAAATGAAAAACCACTTTTCTTTTGCTCGATTCCAATCGAATTAGACTAACAATTTGCCAAAAACGAACAAACTCGAAGTTATCATGAAATAAAAAGCCACTTTTCATTGGCTTGATGCGAATCGATTTAGACTAGCAATTCGCCAAAAATGAACAAACCCGAAGTTATCATCAAAATGAAAAACCACTTTTCATTGGCTCGATTTCCAATCGAGTTAGACTAGCAATTCGCCAAAAATGAACAAACCCGAAGTTATCATGAAATCAAAATCCACTTTTCTTCCAATTGATTTAGTCTAGCAATTCGCCAAAAACGAACAAACCCGAAGTTATCATGAAATCAAAATCCACTTTTCTTCCAATTGATTTAGTCTAGCAATTCGCCAAAAACGAACAGACCCGAAGTTATCATGAAATGAAAAACCACTTTTCTTTTGCTTGAGTCCAATCATATTAGAGTAGCAATTACAAACCCAAAGTTATCAAGAAATCAAAAGCCAATTTTCATTGGCTCGATTCCAATCGATTTAGACTAGCAATTCTCCAAAGACCAACAAACCCAAAGTTATCATTAAAATGAAAAACCACTTTTTATTGGCTCGATTCCAATCGAATTAGACTAGCAAATCGTAAAAAACGAACAAACCCGAACTTATCATGAAATCGAAATCCACTTTTCATTAGCTCGATTCTAATCGAATTAGACTAGTAATTCACGAAAAAATGAACAAACCCGAAGTTATCATGAAATCAAAAACCACTTTTCATTGGCTCAATTCCAATCAATTTAGACTAGCACTTCGCCAAAAATGAATAGATCTGAAGTTATCATGAAATCAAAAACCACTTTTCATTAGCTGGATTCAAATCGAATTAGACTACCAATTCACCAAAACGAACAAACCCAAAGATATCATGAAATCAAAAGCCACTTTTCATCGGCTCGATTCCAATCGATTTAGACTAGCAATTCGCTAAAAATGAACAAACCCGAAGTTATCATGAAATGAAAAATAACTTTTGATTGGATCAATTCCAATAGAATTAGACTAGTAATTCTCAAAAAATGAACAAACCCGAAGTTATAATGAAATCAAAAGCAACTTTTCATTGGCTCCATTCCGATCGATTTAGCAGTTAGGCAAAAATGAACAAACCCTAAGTTATCATGAAATGAAAAACAACTTTTTATTGGCTCGATTCCAATCGATTTAGACTAGCAATTCGTCAAAAATGAACAAACCCGAAGTTATCACGAAATCAAAGGCAACTTTTCATTGGCTCGATTCCAATCGATTTAGACTAGCAATTCGCCAAGAACAAACAAACCAAAAGTTATAGTGAAGTCAAAAGCCACATTTCATTTACTCGATTCCAATCGAATTGGACTAGCAACTCGCCAAAAATGAACAAACCCGAAGTTATCATGAAATAAAAAACCGCTTTACATTGGCTCGATTCCAATCGATTTAGATAGCAATTTGCCAAGAACAAACAAACCAAAAGTTATAGTGAAGTCAAAAGCCACACTTCATTTACTCGATTCCAATCGAATTGGACTAGCAACTCGCCAAAAATGAACAAACCCGAAGTTATCATGAAATAAAAAATCGCTTTACATTGGCTCGATTCCAATTGATTTAGACTAGCAATTCGCCAAAAACGAACAAATCTGAAGTTATCATGAAATCAAAAAGCACTTTTCATTTGCTCGATTCCAATCGATTTAGACTAGCAATTCGTCAAAAATGACCAAACCCGAAGTTATCATGAAATCAAAAGCCACTTTTCATTGGCTCGATTCCAATCGATTTAGACTAGCAATTCGCCAAAAACGAACAAACCAAAAGTTATCTTGAAGTCAAAAGCCACTTTTCATTTGCTCGATTCCAATTGATTTAGACTAGCAATTCACCCAAAATGAACAAACCCGAAGTTATTATGAAATGAAAAATAACTTTTCATTGGCTCGATTCCAATAGAATTAGACTAGGAATTCTCAAAAAATGAACAAACCCGAAGTTATAATGAAATCAAAAGCCACTTTCATTGGCTCCATTCCAATCGATTTAGACTAGCAATTCGCCAAAAATGAACAAACCCAAAGTTATCATGAAATTAAAAACCACTTTTTTGGCTCGATTCCAATCGAATTAGACTAACAATTCGCCAAAAACGAACAAATCTGAAGTTATCTTAAAATCAAAAGCCCCTTTTCATTAGCTCGATTCCAATCTATTTAGACTAGCAAGTCGCCAAAAACGAACAAACCCGAAGTTATCGTGAAATGAAAAACCACTTTTATTGGCTCGATTCCAATCGAATTAGATTAGCAATTCGCCAAAAATGAACAAACCCTAAGTTATCAGGAAATCAAAAGCCCCTTTTCATTGGCTCGATTCCAATCTATTTAGCCTAGCAATTCCCCAAAAATGAACAAAC
>NW_019228483.1:0-3917 GCF_002742605.1 Olea europaea var. sylvestris | reverse complement strand
AAAAAAAAAAAAAGTTTTTATTTATTTATTATATTTGTCAAACTTGGTGGTGTACCCCAAGTATGATCGGAAATGTGTAGCTACTATGATTTTAAGAAATCGATATTTGAACACGCATCGTAAAATTCTAGATTTTACAAAAGACTTTCTGAATGGCATAAGAAAAAGAAAAGGTTTTGTTTGTATGAAATTGATTTCAGACATGCTTGTTTGAAACCTTTTTCATCTTCATAATAAATATTCTTCCATTCCTGTAAAATAAACTTTTAAGTACCATTACGATTATGTGTGCTTGCAGAAGCAGAATCCAAAAATCTTAATCTCATGGTAAAGTACAAATACTTGTATCCTTCAAAATACATGTCCAAACTGGATTGTTACCATGCTTAATGAGAACTTGTATACGGAGAGAATGCATACAGCAAAAAGGATATCTGGCCTGGTTGCAGATACATTAGACATCTAACCATACTTCTAAAATAGCCTTCTTCGACTTTATTTGTGCCATCTTCCGTACTTAAGCTTTCCTTCTGACTCATTGGTATGGCCTTTGATTTACATTCCTCCATATGAAACTTTTTAAGTATTTCCTTAGCATACTTTCTTTGACAAATGAAAACTTCTTCTTCATCTTGTTTGATCTCCATACCAAGTAAATATGTCATCAGACCAAAATTTGTTATGTCAAAAACCAGCATCATATTTTGCTTGAATTCATAAAGAAGTTTAGCATTGTTACCTGTCACCAACAAGTCATCCACCTACAATGACACAATAAGAATTTTTTCTTAATATAGAGAGTGACTTCTGATAGGCTTTTTGTAAAACCCATCCTCAATAAATAATCATCTATCATACTATACCTGGGTCTAGGCGTTTGTTTTAAGAGATAGAGAGCCTTTTTAAGTAAGTACATTTTGTCTTCATGGCCTTTTTCAATGAATCCTTCTGGTTGATCAACAAAAATCTCCTCCTGCAATAGAACATTTAGGAAGGCTGATTTTAAATCTAATTGGAACACTTTCCACCCATTTTGGGCTGCTATAGCTAGCACCAGCCGAATAGTGTCTTGTCCAGCAACAAGGGCAAATGAATTCGGGTAATCAACTCCAAAAACTTGAGTATACCCCTTGACAACAAGCCAGGCTTTATGTTTATTGATGGATCCATCAACATTGAGCTTGGTTCTAAATCCCCATTTCACTCCAATTACTTTTCTATCCTTCGGTATATCAACTAGCTCCCAAGTCTTGTTCTTTTTTATCATTGACAACTCTTCCTCCATTGCCTTTTTTCCATTTCTGGTCTATAATGGCTTCTTCATAACTCGGAGGCTCACAAATGGCCACATTGCATCTTTGACAAATATCATGGAGCGGTCTTGTTCCATGGATTGGTGGTTCATCTTCCAAATCTACTTGTCACTGTTTAGGTACTTGCACTTCTGTTGTTTGAAAGAAGAGACTTGACTTCTGCTTGCTTGCAGATGTCTTTTGTTTCTGTTCCCAATTCCACTTCTTATCTTCAGTGAAGAACACAACCCTACTAATAATTATCTTCCCTGTTTGAGGTTGATACACCTTGTAGGCCTTAGAGAAAGAACTGTAACCTACGAAGATGCCTGGCTCTGACTTCTTGTCAAATTTATCACGCTTGACCTGTGGAACGTGAGAGAAACACATGCAAACGAATACTCTAAGATAATTGAGTGAAGGTTTATAGCCATACCATCTTTTCTATAAGAAAATTGCAGTACTTGTCGCTTCAGCCCAAAACTTCTTTGGCAACTCCTTCTCATGAATCATACATTTGGTCATCTCCATTATGTATCTGTTTCTCCTTTCACTAATTCCATTTTGTTGAATGTAGGTAGCAATAAGCTGGCGTTTTGACACGACCCGTCCTGAATCACCCTAGTGGACCCGAAACGTGACGTGCGCCGATGATAGATGCTAACTAGATGTCAAATCTATCACCAAGGCTGACTATGAGTTATTCCAAAAATACAACAAAATCAAATGCTTATGTAAAACATAATGCGATGGGCTCAAAATATTTACTTCGTGCTTCATCAATATGAGTTATAATATTTAACATGTCGTGTGTCTCTCATTCCCAAATCATTAGGCTCTTCCAGCTAAAAAGAGTCAATTTTCACCTGTATAGAAATTATGGGAAAATATATGAGTTGATAACTCAGTGAGTGGAGAAGTTTGAAATTAATTATACTGTTTCATTTTTTACATTTCTTTTTATCGAAAATCGAGTTCATATCATTTAATAATTCACAAGATAAAATCATGTAATTATAACCAAAAGTGAAATACTCACATGAGGTCGTAAAATATCATCTCAAAATCATAATATAAACACCAGTTGATAACCATGCTATAATCTCATCACATCAAACGTGCTGAAAAATCCACCAAAAATGTACCCTCTGACTGAAATATATAATTCGCCCCTCGGGCTAAGAACTTTCGTCACGGGCCTTTGGCCCCTCCGTGAACGAAAGCCGGTCTCAAAGACCTCTCAAAATCAATTCTAGAACACGACCAAGGCTCCTCAGTGAACTATATGTACACTGTCGAGACCCCTTCATCCCCGGTCCATGACCCCACAGTGTAGTATAGAACACGGCCAAGGCCCCTCAGTGAACTAGAAGAAATATATAATCACGGGTACTTTTCTAGTCGATCTCAAAATCATATCTCATATTTCAATTCATAATGTAACGTATACAATCTTTGAAATCCCACATGTATTATAATAAAAGATATTTCCATAAAAATCATGTAATTCGAACATATAATTGCACATACTTTAACAATATAGTTAATTTATAAATACTTTTAAAATATTTATATTTTTCCACTCACAGTACTATGTTCGCAAAATCAACCCGATTGGTAAGCTGTTCTGATATCAGTATCGTCGCCTGAAATACGATATAATTTTTAAATAAACAATTAATTATTTTAAATAATTTCAATAATTAAATAGGCGATACCCAAACTTAATTATTTCACGTTTGAGCGATTTCTATAATCTCTTTAATCACTAAAACTAATTTTTCTTTCACTTTACTCAATTTCATAGTTTATTATACTTAACCCATTCAATAAAATTGAAATTAGTTTAACAATCTAACAAGTATAAAATCAAACATAACTTAACAATAAGTAACATTTTACTTACCTTTCAAAATTGAGGAATTCAAGTCTAATAATATAGACCACTTATTTTCTAACAGCATAGGTGAACTTTCCTATTTTTTTCTTCCTCTTCTCCTTTTTTTTTTCTTCTTTTTCCTTTCTTTTCTCTCTCTTTTTCTCTTTCTCGTTTCTTCTCTGTTTTGTTTCATTTGTGTGTGTTATGTGTGTTGTGTGTGTAATTGGATATGTTTTTAACTTGGGTGGATTGATATAAATCAATCCACCGCTTCATTTTTTATTTTTTTTTTAGTTCTTTTTTTTTTGTTTGACTTTTTTTTTTTTTTATATTAAGGTATTACAAAACTCACCCCCTTAAAAGAATTTCGTCCTCAAAATTCAATTGACTAAGTACCAAAAAGTTGGAGATACTGTGAACGCATTTGATCTTCACCTTTCTATGTTGGCTCTCTTCTATTGTGTGATTCGCCCAAAAGACTTTAAATCTCATATCAATTTTGATATATTTAGTGCATTCTTTTATGTCTTACATCTTCCTCGACCTTTCCAATTTGTATGTCAATATACTACTTCTGAGGTTCTCCAAACAGCACCTTACATCGTGATTTGAATTGTTCTCGAATAAATCCCTTTTTCCGTAACAATGGTTATATATTAAGATTGGATAACTTTCTTTAGCAACTTTCATCCCAATAAATAAGTCCTTAAATATTCTCAAAAGGAGTTATTTGTATCTAGTTTTTA
>NW_019228482.1:0-3917 GCF_002742605.1 Olea europaea var. sylvestris | reverse complement strand
CGTTTTGGATTGAACTCAAGACTTCTTCGTGACGTATGAGGGATTTCAGCAATTTTTCGAAAGAATGAGCGCTTGCATATTTGAAACGCTTGGATAGTCGGCGTACGAATAATTGAGCGTACCTTTTGTAGACGGTGTCCGTTTCGGGCCCATAAGTACTTTTTGGAAATGTAGCGACCGTTTTGGATTGAACTCAAGACTTCTTCGTGACGTATGAGGGATTTCAGCAATTTTTCGAAAGAATGAGCGCTTGCATATTTGGAACGCGTGGATAGTCGGCGTACGAATAATTGAGCGTACCTTTTGTAGACGGTGTCCGTTTCGGGCCCATAAGTACTTTTTGGAAATGTAGTGACCGTTTTGGATTGGACTTAAGACTTCGTCGTGACGTATGATGGATTTTGACCATTTCTGGAAAGAATGAGCACATGCATATTTGGAACGCTTGGATAGTCGGCGTAAAAAGAATTCAGCGTAACTTTCGCACACGGCGTCTGTTTTGGGCCCATAAGTACTTTTTCGAAATGTGGCGACCGTTTTGGATTGTACTCATGACTTTGTCGTGACGTATGAGGGATTTTAGTGATTTTTCAAAAGAGTGAGCACTTGGATATTTGGAACGCTTGGATAGTCGGCGTACGAAGAATTGAGCGTAACTTTCGCACACGGCGTCTGTTTTGGGCCCATAATTACTTTTTTGAAATGTAGCGACCCTTTCGGATTGAACTCACAACTTCATCGTGACCTATGAGGGATTTCGGCGATTTTTCAAAAAAATGAGCGCTTGCATATTTGGAACGCTTGGAGAGTCGGCGTACGAAGAATTGAGCGTAACATTTGCACATGGTGTCCGTTTTGGGCCCGTAAGTACTTTTTGGAAATGTAGCAACCGTTTTGGATCGAACTCAAGACTTCTTCGTGACGTATGAGGGATTTCGGTGATTTTTCGAAAGAATGAGCGTTTGCAAATTTGGAACGCCTGGATAGTCGACGTACGAAGAATTGAGCGTAACTTTTGCACACACGTTTCGGGCCCATAAGTACTTTTTGGAAATGTAGCGACCGTTTTGGATTGAACTCACGACTTCGTCGTGACGTACGAGGGATTTCGGCCATTTTTTGAAAGAATGAGCGCTTGCATATTTGGAATGCTTGGATCTTCGGCGTATGAAGTATTGAGCATAACTTTTACACGTGGTGTCCGTTTCGGGCCCATAAGTACTTTTTAGAAAAGTAGCGACTGTTTTGGATTGAACTCACAACTTCGTCGTCACATATGAGGGATTTTTGCTATTTTTCAAAAGAATGAGCACTTGCATATTTGGAACGCTTGGCGTACGAAGAATTCAACGTAACTTTTGTACACGGTGTCCGTTTCGGGCCCACAAGTACTTTTTGGAAATGTAGCGACCGTTTTGGATTGAACTTAAGACTTCGTCGTGACGTATGAGGGATTTCGGCCATGTTTGGAAAGAATGAGAACATGCATATTTGGAACGCTAGGATAGTCGGCGTACGAAGAATTCAGCGTAAGTTTTGCACACGGTGTCAGTTTCGGGCCCATAAGTACTTTGTGGAAATGTAGCGACCGTTTTGGATTGAACTCACAACTTCGTCGTGACGTATGAGGGATTTTAGCGATTTTTCGAAAGAATGAGCACTTGCATATTTGGAACGTTTGGATAGTCAGCGTACGAAGAATTGAGCGTAACTTTTGCACACGGTGACCGTTTCGGGCCCATAAGTACTTTTTGGAAATGTAGCGACCGTTTTGGATTGAACTCACGACTTCGTCATGACGTATGAGGGATTTTTGCGATTTTTTGAAAGAATGAGGACTTGCATTTTTGGAACGCTTGGATAGTCGGCGTACGAAGAATTCAACGTAACTTTTGCACATGGTGTTCGTTTCGGGCCCATAAGTACTTTTTGGAAATGTAGCGACCGTTTTGGATTGGACTTAAGACTTCGTCGTGACGTATGATGGATTTCGACCATTTCTGGAAAGAATGAGCACATGCATATTTGGAACGCTTGGATAGCCGGCGTACAAAGAATTCAGCGTAACTTTCGAACACGGAGTTCGTTTTGGGCCCATAAGTACTTTTTCGAAATGTTGCGACCGTTTTGGATTGAAAACTCACGACTTTGTCGTGACGTATGAGGGATTTTAGCGATTTTTCAAAAGAGTGAGCACTTGAATATTTGGAACGCTTGGATAGTCGGTGTACGAAGAATTGAGCGTGACTTTTGCACACGGTGTCCATTTCGGGCCCATAAGTACTTTTCGGAAATGTAGCGACCGTTTTGAAGTGAACTCACCACTTCGTCGTGACGTGTGAGGGATTTTAACGATTTTTCGAAAGAATGAGCACTTGCAAATTTGGAACGGTTGGCGTGCGAAGAATTCAACGTAACTTTCGTACACGGTGTTCGTTTCGGGCCCACAAATACTTTTTGAAAATGTAGCGACCGTTTTGAAGTGAACTCACCACTTCGTCGTGACGTGTGAGGGATTTTAACGATTTTTCGAAAGAATGAGCACTTGCAAATTTGGAACGGTTGGCGTGCGAAGAATTCAACGTAACTTTCGTACACGGTGTTCGTTTCGGGCCCACAAATACTTTTTGAAAATGTAGCGACCGTTTTGGATTGAACTCACAACTTCGTCGTGACATATGAGGGATTTTTGCGATTTTTCAAAAGAATGAGCACTTGCAAATTTGGAACGGTTGGCGTGCGAAGAATTCAACGTAACTTTCGTACACGGTGTTCGTTTCGGGCCCACAAGTACTTTTTGAAAATGTAGCGACCGTTTTGGATTGAACTTAAGACTTCGTCGTGACGTATGAGGAATTCTGGCCATTTTTCGAAAGAATGAGCGCTTGCATATTTGGAACGCTTGGATAGTCGGCGTACAAAGAATTGAGCGTAACTTTTGCACACGGTGTCCGTTTCGGGCCCACAAGTACTTTTTGGAAATGTAGCGACCGTTTTGGATTGAACTCACCACTTCGTCGTGACGTATGAGGGATTTTAGCGATTTTTCGAAAGAATGAGCACTTGCATATTTGGAATGCTTGGATAGTCGGCGTACGAAGAATTCAACGTAACTTTTGCACACGGTGTCCGTTTCGGGCCCACAAGTACTTTTTGGAAATGTAGCGACCGTTTTGGAATGAACTTAAGACTTCGTCGTGACGTATGAGGGTTTTCGGCAATGTTTGGAAAGAATGAGACCATGCATATTTGGAACGCTTGGATAGTCGGCATACGAAGAATTCAGCGTAAGTTTTGCACACGGTGTTAGTTTCGGGTCCATAAGTACGTTTTGGAAATGTAGCGACCGTTTTGGATTGAACTCAAGACTTCTTCGTGACCTATGAGGGTTCTCGGCAATTTTTCGGAAGAATGAGCGCTTGCATATTTGGAACGCTTGGATAGTCGGCGTACGAAGAAGTCAGCGTAACTTTTGCACACGGTGTGCTTTTCGGGCCCATAAGTACTCTTTGGAAATGTGGCGACCGTTTTGGATTGAACTCAAAACGTCGTCGTGACGTATGAGGGATTTCGACGATTTTTCGAAAGAATGAGCGCTTGCATATTTGGAACGCTTGGATAGTCGGCGTACGAAGAAGTCAGCGTAACTTTTGCACACGGTGTGCTTTTCGGGCCCATAAGTACTTTTTGGAAATGTAGCGACCGTTTTGGATTGAACTCAAGACTTCTTCGTGACGTATGAGGGATTTCAGCAATTTTTCGAAAGAATGAGCGCTTGCATATTTGGAACGCTTGGATAGTCGGCGTACGAATAATTGAGCGTGACTTTTGTAGACGGTGCCCGTTTCGGGCCCATAAGTACTTTTTGGAAATGTAGCGACCGTTTTGGATTGAACTCACAACTTCGTCGTGACGTA
>NW_019228481.1:2579-3918 GCF_002742605.1 Olea europaea var. sylvestris | reverse complement strand
TCTGCCCAGAAACAACAGTACCAACTGCCTCGATTTGCGTGCATTTTGGCACGAAGTCCAATGTAATATTTTCGATCGAAATGGTAGTCCCTTCTGATGTTTTTGGACCTGCTGAGTTCATTGGAGGTGTCAATTTTCTTAAATAATGCTCAGAAATGGAAGAAATCTGACCAGCAGCACTAGAGGTGTGAAGAACACCGTTTGATTCCAAGATTCGGCAAATTAATGATGTAATCTCAGCAATTGGAACATTACCCAGAGTATTTGGGGCTTGAATTTCATTTACCCCACGTTTAATTGCAGAATCGAACACATATGTGGGGTCAATTAAGAGAGAATCGAACTTTTGACCTTGAGGGATTGAATCCGTTCGATTTGCGAGATTGGGGTAAAATTGGTGAAGAACCATATGATATAAATGTTGCCCATGATGAGAGGAGTCGAAATTGGGTGGTCCGCCACTGTGGGTCCCACTGGTGGCGTCGAAAAATTGAAAGGGAGGCAGCGATTCGGCAGGCAGCGCAGGCGGGACTTCCAGACGTAATTCCGGTCGATTGGGAGCTCCAAATGGTGATTGGAGACCATGGCTGTGATCGTCTGGAGGAGGGCTACCGACCGGCGGTGGTCCGCGATCGTGGGTCCCACCGGAGGCGCCGGAAAATTTAAATTCGGCAGGCTGCGCAGGCGGAGCTTTCTGAAGCAATTTCGGCCGATTGGGAGCTCCAAATGAGGAACGGCGACCATGGTTGTGATCTTCTGGAAGAGAGCTATCGACCGGCAGTGGTGCGCCGACATGGGTATCAACGGAACAGTGATTTCCGACAGAAAGAGTTTGCGGCAGATTCGGTTTTTGGGCTCGATTTTCATCAGATTCCGGCGAGTTTATTGCCGGCGGTTGGGTGTAGGTTATAGAGGGAAGTGAGGTGGTTCTATTGGTGGTTGGATCCGGTGGCCATGGTGGCTGGAATGCAGCCGGATGGGGTTCCATTTTGGGTGACTAGAAATCTCCAAAAATCACCTATCTCTAGAGAGAAAATGTAAGGGTTGGGAATGGTTTGGTTTGGGGTTTGGTTTAGGGTTTAGGGTTTAGGGTTTTTTTTTTTTTAAGCAAATACCACTAGTGTGGTTTATTTTATATAATGAAAAGCGGGAAAACAAATAGAGGAGGGGGGCATGGACCTGACCTCCAGCAAATGTAAATTGTAACAAATATTTGAAGATGAAATGCAATCACACTAAACAAGACACGAACAAAAACTAATGAAAGGTACTCAAGGGTATTCCCGAGGGTAAATCTTCGGGTGGTAGTACATAGACATTGATCGAGTCATGCGTCTGG
>NW_019228481.1:2033-2313 GCF_002742605.1 Olea europaea var. sylvestris | reverse complement strand
CATCCTCTGCATTTTGCATGCAGTTTCCAAGTCCCATGCCATCCATGTCTCTCTGTATATGTTCTTTCACCTTATTGTGTGTAGGAGCTGTGATAGAAGGACTAGGTGAAGATGTATGCGTAGGAGTCTTACTCACAGAAGGTCCCTCTCCAAAGAGCTTAAAAACCAAGTCCTCAATAGCAAATCTCATGGTAGATCCAACTTTCATTCCATGGTCCTTCTTAAAGTGATCAATCAGCATATGCTTGACACTATGTCGCTCTGAGCTGATCTCAGCCAA
>NW_019228481.1:0-1173 GCF_002742605.1 Olea europaea var. sylvestris | reverse complement strand
ATAAAGGGTTCTTTAGCAGCAAACCCAGCAGTGGAAGAGTCATCTATACCCCGTATAACCGATGCAAACGACTTTCGTGAACTCCGTTCAGCTTGAGACAGGCCCGGACGGCTAGAAACTGCAGTAGCATAGGTCTTTCGGCCCTGATTGAGCACTGTCTGGGCCTCATGTGGAAAAACCGATGATGGAATTGGGTCCGTAACAAAATTCCCCACATTCTGGTGAAGTGTCACCGGCGCGTGACCACCACGCGCCGGCCGTTGACCGGCGGCGATTTTCCAACGGTGTCAGAAATTTATAATTTTTCACAGGCAGATGCGGAATTTCATTGTGATTATCACGATATGTTCCGTTTTCCGAAATAAGTTCAGGATTGGCCGAAATCTGCGATTTTCTGAGTGACTGGCCGGAACTTGCGATCGCCGGTAAGGGCGCGTCCGATGTCCGAATTGGATGATTTTTTAGTCGTAGGTTCTCCTTTTCATGGGTAATCTGATGGCCTGGTGCGTGTCCCTGTTTGAGCTCTGTGGAAGGGTTAATTGAAAAATCAGTTTTCAGCCCCTCGGGATTCGATCTGTCAATTTCGGGCGATTTGGACGAAATCTCTACCACCCCCAGGGTTTTCGGCCCTTCTGGAATCATTGGTGATGGTCCCATATCCAAATTCTGATCAGAAGTGGGTGTTTCGACGACCTTGGGATTCGTGCCATGATTTTTCAAACTCAGATCTATTGAGTTGGGGGATGAATCTGATATTGGTGTTATAGGAGATGTTTGGGTGGTTGTTGGTGATGATTTTCCACCACTTAGAGTGCTGCAATGCGGTGGTTTTGGTGGTGGATCAAGTTTGTTGGAGTTTTGGAGGTTTTCTCCCATTCTAGAGAGAAGGGAGAGCGTTTTGGAGGTAGAGAGAGAAAGTTTTTTTTTTTGGTCTGGTTTGGTTTAGGGTTTAGGGTTTAGGGGTTTAGGGTTTAGGGTTTTAGGGTTTTAGGGTTTAGGGTTTAGGGTTTAGGGTTTTAGGGTTTAGGGTTTTAGGGTTTAGGGTTTAGGGTTTTAGGGATTTAGGGTTTTAGGGTTTAGGGTTTAGGGTTTTAGGGTTTAGGGTTTAGGGTTTAGGGTTTTTTTTTTTTTTAAGCAAATACCACTAGTGTGGTTTATTTTATATAATGAAAA
>NW_019228480.1:0-3918 GCF_002742605.1 Olea europaea var. sylvestris | reverse complement strand
TGTCGGAATGGGCTTAAATTTGGCAGGTCGATCGGAATTAAAAATCGCTCCGTGGATAATTTCGTCATTTTTCGCGACTGTGTTGGAATGGTCTAAAATTTGACAGGTAGATCGGAAAAAAAAATCGCGCCGGGGCAATTCCGTCATTTTTCGCGACTGTGTCGGAATGGGCTTAAATTTGGCAGGTTGATCGAAAATTAAAATCGCGCTGGGGGCAATTTCGTCATTTTTCGCGACTGTGTCGAAATGGACTAAAATTTGACTGGTTGATCGGAAATAAAAATCGCGCAGGGGTAAATTCCATCATTTTACGCGACTGTGTCGGAATGGGCTTAAATTTGGTATGTTGATCGGAAATAAAAATCGCGCCGGGGGTAATTTCGTCATTTTTCTCGACTGTGTCAAAATGGGCTAAAATTTGACTGGTTGATCGGAAATAAAAATCGCGCAAGGGTAAATTTCATCATTTTACGCGACTGTGTCGGAATGGGCTTAAATTTGGTAGGTTGATCGGAAATGAAAATCGTGTCGAGGGTAATTTCGTCATTTTTCTCGACTGTGTCGGAATGGGCAAAAATTTGACAGGTAGATCGGAAACAAAAATCGTGCCGGGGCAATTTCGTCATTTTTCGCGACTGTGTCGGAATGGGCTTAAATTTCGCAGGTCGATCGGAATTAAAAACCGCTCCGTGGATAATTTCGTCATTTTTCGCGACTGTGTCGGAATCGGCTTAAATTTGGCAGGTTGATCGGAAATAAAAATCGCGCCGTGGTCAATTTCGTCATTTTCCTCGACTGTGTCGGAATGGGCTAAAATTTGACAGGTTGGTCGGAATGGGCTTAAATTTCGCAGGTCGATCGGAATTAAAAACCGCTCCGTGGATAATTTCGTCATTTTTCGCGACTGTGTCGGAATGGGCTTAAATTTGGCAGGTTGATCGGAAATAAAAATCGCGCCGTGGTCAATTTCGTCATTTTCCTCTACTGTGTCGGAATGGGCTAAAATTTGACTGGTTGTTCGGAAATAACAATCGCGCCGGGGGCAATTTCGTCATTTTACGCTACTGTGTCGGAATGGGCTTAAATTTGGCAGGTTGATCGGAGATAAAAATCGCGCCGGGGGCAATTTCGTCATTTTTCGCGACTGTGCCGGAATGGGCTTAAATTTGGCAGGTTGATCGGAAATAAAAATCGCGACGGGGGCAATTTCGTCATTTTTCGCGACTGTGTAGGAATGGTCTAAAATTTGAGAGGTAGATCGAAAAAAAAAATCGCGCCGGGGCAATTTCGTCATTTTTCGCGACTGTGTCGGAATGGGCTTAAATTTGGCAGGTTGATCGGAAATAAAAATCGCGCCGTGGTCAATTTCGTCATTTTCCTCTACTGTGTCGGAATGGGCTAAAATTTGACTGGTTGTTCGGAAATAACAATCGCGCCGGGGGCAATTTCGTCATTTTACGCTACTGTGTCGGAATGGGCTTAAATTTGGCAGGTTGATCGGAGATAAAAATCGCGCCGAGGGCAATTTCGTCATTTTTCGCGACTGTGCCGAATTGGGCTTAAATTTGGCAGGTTGATCGGAAATAAAAATTGTGCCGGGGGCAATTTCGTAATTTTACGTGACTATGTCGGAATGGGCTTAAATTTGGCAGGTCGATCGGAATTAAAAATCGCTCCGTGGATAATTTCGTCATTTTTCGCGACTGTGTAGGAATGGTCTAAAATTTGTCAGGTAGATCGGAAAAAAAAATCGCGCCGGGGCAATTTTGTCATTTTTCGAGACTGTGTCGGAATGGGCTTAAATTTGGCAGGTTGATCGAAAATTAAAATCGCGCCGGGGGCAATTTCGTCATTTTTCGCGACTGTGTCGAAATGAACTAAAATTTGACTGGTTGATCGGAAATAAAAATCGCGCAGGGGTAAATTTTATCATTTTACGCGACTGTGTCGGAATGGGCTTAAATTTGGTATGTTGATCGGAAATGAAAATCGCGCCAGGGACAATTTCGTCATTTTTCTCGACTGTATCAAAATGGGCTAAAATTTGACTGGTTGATCGGAAATAAAAATCGCGCAGGGGTAAATTTCACCATTTTACGCAACTGTGTCGGAATGGGCTTAAATTTGGTAGGTTGATCGGAAATGAAAATCGCGCCGGGGGTAATTTCATCATTTTTCTCGATTGTGTCGGAAAGGGCAAAAATTTGACAGGTAGATCGGAAACAAAAATCGTGCCGGGGCAATTTCGTCATTTTTCGCGACTGTGTCGGAATGGGCTTAAATTTGGCAGGTTGATCGGAAATAAAAATCGCGCCGTGGTCAATTTCGTCATTTTTCACGACTGTGTCGGAATGGGCTAAAATTTGACTGGTTGTTCGGAAATAAAAATCGCGCCGGGGGCAATTTCGTCATTTTACGCTACTGTGTCGAAATGGGCCTAAATTTGGCGGGTTGATCGGAGATAAAAATCGCGCCGAGGGCAATTTCGTCATTTTTCGAGACTGTGCCGAAATGGACTTAAATTTGGCAGGTTGATCGGAAATAAAAATCGCGCCGGGGGCAATTTCGTCATTTTACGCGAATGTGTCGGAATGGGCTTAAATTTGGCAGGTTGATCGGAAATAAAAATCGCGCCGTGGGCAATTTCGTCATTTTTCGCGACTGTGTCGGAATGGACAATAATTTGACAGGTAGATTGGAAATAAAAATCGCGCCGGGGGCAATTTCGTCATTTTTCGCGACTGTATCGGAATCGAGTTAAATTTGGCAGGTTGATCGGAAATAAAAATCGCGCCGAGGGTAATTTCGTCATTTTTCGCGACTCTGTCGAAATGGGCTAAAATTCGACTGGTTGATCGGAAATAAAAATCGCTCAGGGGGCAAATTCCTCATTTTACGCGACTGTGTCGGAATGGGCTTAAATTTGGCAGGTTGATCGGAAATAAAAATCGCCCCGGGGACAATTTCGTCATTTTTCGCGACTGTCGTCCGAATGGGCTAAAATTTGGCAGGTTGAGCAGAAATAAAAATCGCGCCGTGGTCAATTTCGTCATTTATCGCGACTGTGTCGGAATGGGCTAAAATTTGACTGGTTGTTCGGAAATAAAAATTGCGCCGGGGGCAATTTCGTCATTTTACGCTACTGTGTCGGAATGGGCTTAAATTTGGCAGGTTGATCGGAGATAAAAATCGCGCCGAGGGCAATTTCGTCATTTTTCGCGACTGTGCCGAATTGGGCTTAAATTTGGCAAGTTGATCGGAGATAAAAATCGCGCCGAGGCAATTTCGTCATTTTTCGCGACTGTGTCGGAATGGGCTCAACTTTGGCAGGTTGATCGGAATTAAAAATTGCTCCGGGGCAATTTCGTCATTTTTCGCGACTGTGTCTGAATGGGCTTAAATTTGGCAGGTTGATCGGAAATAAAAATCGCGCCGGGGGCAATTTCGTCATTTTTCGCGACTGTCGTCGGAATGGGCTAAAATTTGGCAGGTTGATCAGAAATAAAAATCGCGCCGTGGTCAATTTCGTCATTTTTCGCGGCTGTGTCGAAATGGGCTAATATTCGACTGGTTGATAGGAAATAAAAATCGCTCAGGGGGCAAATTCCTCATTTTACGCGACTGTGTCGGAATGGGCTTAAATTTGGCAGGTTGATCGGAGATAAAAATCGAGCCGAGGGTAATTTCGTCATTTTTCGCGACTGTCGTCGGAATGGACTAAAATTTGGCAGGTTGATCAGAAATAAAAATCGCGCCGTGGTCAATTTCGTCATTTTTCGCGACTGTGTCGGAATGGGCTAAAATTTGACTGGTTCTTCGGAAATAAAAATCGCGTCGGGGGCAATTTCGTCATTTGACGCTACTGTGTCGGAATGGGCTTAAATTTGGCAGGTTGATCGGAGATAAAAATCGCCCCGA
>NW_019228479.1:3741-3919 GCF_002742605.1 Olea europaea var. sylvestris | reverse complement strand
CAATCAGTCAAATTTTAGACGATTCCAACACCGTCGCGAAAAATGACGAAATTGACCCCAGCGCGATTTTTTTCCGATGAATCAGTCAAATTTGAGCCCATCCGGACACCGTCGCGAAAAATAACGAAATCGCCCCCGGCGCGATTTTTGTTTCCCATCAGTCAGTCAAATTTTAGCC
>NW_019228479.1:0-3569 GCF_002742605.1 Olea europaea var. sylvestris | reverse complement strand
TGCGAAATTTTTGTTTCCCATCAATCAGTCAAATTTTAGCCGATTCCGACACCGTCTCGAAAAAAGACGAAATTGCCCCCGGCAAGATTTTTGTTTCCGATCAATCTGTCAAATTTTTGCTCATTCGAACACCGTTGGGAAAAATGACGAAATTGCCCCCGACGCGATTTTTGTTTCCCATCAATCAGTCAAATTTTGGCCGATTTCGACACCGTCGCGAAAAATGACGAAATTGCCCCCGGTGCGATTTTTGTTTCCCACCAATCAGTCAAATTTTAGCCGATTCCGACACCGTCTCGAAAAATGACGAAATTGCCCCTGCGCAATTTTTGTTTCCCATCAATCAGTCAAATTTTAGCCGATTTCGACATTGTCGCGAAAAATGACCAAATTGCCCCCGGCGCGACTTTTGTTTCCGATCAATCGGTCAAATTTGAGCCAATTTCGACACCGTCGCGAAAAACTACTAAATCACTCCCGGAGCGATTTTTGTTTCCCTTCAATCGGTCAAATTTTAGCCGATTCCAACACCGTCGCGAAAAATGACGAAATTGCCCCCAGCGCGATTTTTTTCCGATCAATCGGTCAAATTTGAGCCCATTTGGACACCGTCGCGAAAAATGACGAAATCGCCCCCGACGCGATTTTTGATGGGACGAAAAATGACGAAATCGCCCCCGACGCGATTTTTGTTTCCCATCAATCAGTCAAATTTTAGTCGATTCCGACATCGTCGCGAAAAATGACGAAATTGCCCCCGGCGCAATTTTTGTTTCCCTTCAATCAGTCAAATTTTCGACGATTCGAACACGTCGCGAAAAATGACGAAATTGACCCCGGGGAGATTTTTTTTCCGATGAATCGGTCAAATTTGAGCCCATTTGGACACCGTCGCGAAAAATGACGAAATAGCCCTCGGCGCTATTTTTGTTTGCCATCAATTAGTCAAATTTTAGCCGATTCCGACACCGTCGCGAAAAATGACCAAATTGCCCCCGGCGCGATTTTTGTTTCCCATCAATTAGTCAAATTTTAGACGATTCCAACACCGTCGCGAAAAATGACGAAATTGACCCCGGGGCGATTTTTTTTCCGATGAATCGGTCAAATTTGAGCCCATTTGGACAACGTCGCGAAAAATGACGAAATCGCCCACGGCGCGATTTTTGTTTCCCATCGGTCAGTCAAATTTTAGCCGATTCCGACAGCGTCGCGAAAAATGACGAAATTGCCCCCGACGCGATTTTTGTTTTTAATCAATTAGTCAAATTTTAGACGATTCCAACACTGTCGCGAAAAATGACAAAATTGCCCCCGGCGCGATTTTTGTTTCCGGTGAATCTGTCAAATTTTAACCGATTTCGACACCGTCGCGAAAATGACGAAATTGCCCCCGGCGCGATTTTTGTATCCGATCAATCTGTCAAATTTTTGTCCATTCCAACACAGTCGCGAAAAAAGACGAAATAGCCCACGGCGTGATTTTTGTTTCCGATCAATCAGTCAAATTTTAGATTATTCCGACACCGTCGCGAAAAACGTCGAAATATCCCTCGGTGCGATTTTTATTTCCGATTAATTTGGCAAATTTTAGCAGATTCCGACACCGTTGTTAAAAATGACGAAATTGCGCCCGACGCGATTTTTGTTTCCGATCAATCTGTCAAATTTGAGCCCATTTCGACATCGTCACGAAAAATTACGAAATCGCCCCCGGCGCGATTTTTGTTTCCCATCAATCAGTCTAATTTTAGCCGATTCCGACACCGTCTCGAAAAATGACGAAATTTCCCCTGCGGAATTTTTGTTTCCCATCAATCAGTCAAATTTTAGCTGATTCCGACGCCGTCGCGAAAAATGACGAAATTGGCCCCGGCGCGATTTTTGTTTCCCATCAATCAGTCTAATTTTAGCCGATTCCGACACCGTCTCGAAAAATGACGAAATTTCCCCTGCGGAATTTTTGTTTCCCATCAATCAGTCAAATTTTTGACGATTTCGACACTGTCGCGAAAAATGAGGAAATTGCCCCCGGCGCGTTTTTTGTTTCCGATCAATCGGTCAAATATGAGCCGATTTCGACACCGTCGAGAAAAACGACGAAATTGCCCCCGGCGCGATTTTTGTTTCCCATCAATCAGTCAAATTTTAGACGATTCCAACACCGTCACGAAAAATGACGAAATTGTCCCCAGCGCGATTTTTTTTGCAATGAATCTGTCAAATTTGAGCCCATCTAGACACCGTCGTGAAAAATGACGAAATCGCCCCCGGCGCGATTTTTGTTTCCCATCAATCAGTCAAATTTTAGCCGGTTCCGACACCGTCGCGAAAAATGACGATATTACCCCCGGCGCGATTTTTGTTTCCCATCAATCAGTCAAATTTCAGCCGATTCCGACACCGTCTCGAAAAATGACGAAATTTCCCCTGCGAAATTTTTGTTTCCCATCAATCAGTCAAATTTTAGCCGATTCCGACATCGTCTCGAAAAATGACGAAATTGCCCCCGGCGCGATATTTGTTTCCGATCAATCTGTCAAATTTTTGCTCATTTCAACACCGTTGGGAAAAATTACGAAATTGCCCCCGACGCGATTTTTGTTTCCCATCAATCGGTCAAATTTGAGCCCATTTCGACGCCGTAGCGAAAAATGACGAAATCGCCCACGACGCGATTTTTGTTTCCCATGATTCAGTCAAATTTTGGCCGATTTCGACACCGTCGCGAAAAATGACGAAATTGCCACCGGTGCGATTTTTGTTTCCCACCAATCAGTCAAATTTTAGCCGATTCCGACACCGTCTCGAAAATTGACGAAATTGCCCCTGCGCAATTTTTGTTTCCCATCAATCAGTCAAATTTTAGCCGATCCCGACATTGTCGCGAAAAATGACGAAATTGCCCCCGGCGCGACTTTTGTTTCCGATCAATCGGTCAAATTTGAGCCCATTTCGACACTGTCGCGAAAAATTACGAAATCACTCCCGGCGCGATTTTTGTTTCCCTTCAATCGGTGAAATTTTAGCCGATTACGACACCGTCGCGAAAAATGACCAAATTGCCCCCGGCGCAATTTTTGTTTCCCATCAATCCGTCAAATTTTAGACGATTCCAACACCGTCGCGAAAAATGACGAAATTGCCCCCAGCGCGATTTTTTTCCGAACAATAGGTCAAATTTGAGCCCGTTTGGACACCGTCGCGAAAAATGACGAAATCGCCCCCGACGCGATTTTTGTTTCCCATCAATCAGTCAAATTTTAGTCGATTCCGACATCGTCGCGAAAAATGACGAAATTACCCCCGGCGCAATTTTTGTTTCCCTTCAATCAGTCAAATTTTTGACGATTTCGACACTGTCGCGAAAAATGACGAAATGGCCCCCGGCGCGATTTTTGCTTCCCATCAATCAGTCAAATTTCAGCCGATTCCGACACCGTCTCGAAAAATGACGAAATTTCCCCTGCGGAATTTTTGTTTCCAATCAATCAGTCAAATTTTAGCCGATTCCGACACCGTCTCGAAAAATGACGAAATAGCCCCCGGCGCGATTTTTGTTTCCGATC
>NW_019228478.1:0-3919 GCF_002742605.1 Olea europaea var. sylvestris | reverse complement strand
GCCGACAATCCAAGCGTTCCAAATATGCAAGTGCTCATTCTTTCGAAAAATGGCCGAAATCTCTCATACGTCACGACGAAGTGTTGAGTTCAATCCAAAACGGTCGCTACATTTCCAAAAAGTTCTTATGGGCCCATAACGGACACCATGTGCAAAAGTTACGCTCAATTCTTCATCCGCCGACTCTCCAAGCGTTCTAAATATGCAAGTGCTCATTCTTTCGAAAAATGGCTGAAATCCCTCATACATCACAACGAAGTGGTGAGTTGAATCCAAAACGGTCGCTACATTTCCAAAAAGTTCTTATGGGCCCATAACGGACACCATGTGCAAAAGTTACGCTCAATTCTTCGTCCGCCGACTCTCCAAGCGTTCTCAATATGCAAGTGCTCATTCTTTCGAAAAATGGCTGAAATCCCTCATACATCACAACGAAGTGGTGAGTTGAATCCAAAACGGTCGCTACATTTCCAAAAAGTTCTTATGGGCCCATAACGGACACCATGTGCAAAAGTTACGCTCAATTCTTCGTCCGCCGACTCTCCAAGCGTTCTCAATATGCAAGTGCTCATTCTTTCGAAAAATGGCTGAAATCCCTCATACATCACAACGAAGTGGTGAGTTGAATCCAAAACGGTCGCTACATTTCCAAAAAGTTCTTATGGGCCCATAACGGACACCATGTGCAAAAGTTACGCTCAATTCTTCGTACGCCGACAATCCAAGCGTTCCAAATATGCAAGTGCTCATTCTTTCGAAAAATGGCCGAAATCCCTCATACGTCACGATGAAGTGTTGAGGTCAATCCAAAACGGTCGCTACATTTCAAAAAAGTTTTTATGGGCCCAAAACGAACACCGTGTGCAAAAGTTACGCTCAATTCTTTGTACGCTGTCAATACAAGCGTTCCATATATGCAAGTGCCCATTCTTTTGAAAAATGGCCGAAATCCCTCATACGTCACGACGAAGTGGTGAGTTCAATTCCAAACGGTCGCTACATTTCCAAAAAGTTCTTATGGGCCCAAAACGGACACCGTGTGCAAAAGTTACGCTCAATTCTTCGTCCGCCGATTCTCCAAGCGTTCTAAATGCAAGTGCTCAATCTTTGAAAAAGTTGCCAAAATCCCTCGTACGTCACGACGAAGTTGTGAGTTCAATCCAAAACGGTCGCTACATTTCCAAAAGGTTCTTATTGGCCCAAAACGGACACCGTGTGCGAAGGTTACGCTCAATTCTTCGTCCGCCGGCTCTCCAAGTGTTCTAAATTTGCAAGTGCTCATTCCATCGAAAAATGGCCAAAATCACTCGTACGTCACGACGAAGTGGTGAGTTCAATCCAAAACGGTCGCTACGTTTCCAAAAAGTACTTATGGGCCCAAAACGGACACCATGTGCAAAAGTTACGCTCAATTCTTCGTACGTCGACAATCCAAGCGTTCCAAATACGTAAGTGGTCATTCTTTCAAAAAATGGCCGAAATCCCTCATACGTCACGACGAAATGGTGAGTTCAATCCAAAACGGTCGCTACATTTCCAAAAAGTTTTTATGGGCCCAAAACGGACACCGTGTGCCAAAGTTACGCTAAATTCTTCGTCCGTTGACTCTCCAAGCGTTCTAAATATGCAAGTGCTCAGTCCATCGAAAAATGGCCAAAATCACTCGTACGTCACGATGAAGTGGTGAGTTCAATCCAAAACGGTCGCTACATTTCCAAAAAGTTCTTATGGGCCCAAAACGGACACCGTGTTCAAAAGTTACGCTCAATTATTCGTACGCCGACAATCCAAGCGTTCCAAATATGTAAGTGCTCATTCTTTAGAAAAATGGCCAAAATCACTCATACGTCACGACGAAATGGTGAGTTCAATCCAAAACGATCGCTACATTTCCAAAAAGTACTTATGGACCCAAAACGGACACCATGTGCAAAAGTTACGCTAAATTTTTCATACACCGACAATCCAAGCGTTCCAAATATGTAAGTGCTCATTCTTTAGAAAAATGGCCAAAATCACTCATACGTCACGACGAAATGTTGAGTTCAATCCAAAACATCGCTATATTTCCAAAAAGTTCTTGTGGGCCCAAAACGAACGCGGTGTGCAAAAGTCACGCTCAATTCTTTGTACGCTGTCAATCCAAGCGTTCCATATATGCAAGGGCTCATTCTTTCGAAAAATGGGCAAAATCACTCATACGTCACGATGACGTGGTGAGTTCAATCCAAAACGGTCGCTACATTTCCAAAAAGTTCTTATGGGCCCAAAATGGACACGGTGTGCAAAAGTTACGCTCAATTCTTTGCACGCTGTCAATCCAAGCGTTCCATATATGCAAGTGCTCATTCTTTCAAAAAATTGTCGAAATCCCTCATACGTCACGACGAAGGGGTGAGTTCAATCCAAAACGGTCGCTACATTTCCAAAAAGTTCTTATGGGCCCAAAACGGACGCCGTGTGCAAAAGTTACGCTCAATTCTTTGTACGCTGTCAATCCAAGCGTTCCATATATGCAAGTGCTCATTCTTTTGAAAAATGGCCGAAATCCCTCATACGTCACGACGAAATGGTGAGTTCAATCCAAAACGGTCGCTACGTTTCCAAAAAGTACTTATGGGCCCAAAACGGGTATGGTGTTCAAAAGTTACGCTCAATTCTTCGTACGCCGACAATCCAAGCGTTCCAAATATGCAAGTGGTCATTCTTTTGAAAATTGGCCAAAATCCCTCTTACGTCACGACGAAATGGTGAGTTCAATCCAAAACGGTCGCTACATTTCCAAAAAGTACTTATGGGCCCAAAACGGACACCGTGTGCAAAAGTTATGCTCAATTCTTCGTACGCCGACAATCCAAGCGTTCCAAATATGCAAGTGGTCATTCTTTTGAAAATTGGCCAAAATCCCTCTTACGTCACGACGAAATGGTGAGTTCAATCCAAAACGGTCGCTACATTTCCAAAAAGTTCCTATGGGCCCAAAACGGACACCGTGTGCAAAAGTTACGCTCAATTCATCGTCCGTCGACTCTCGAAGCGTTCTAAATATGCAAGTGCTCATTCTTTCAAAAAATCACCAAAATCCCTCGTACATCACGACGAAGTGGTGAGTTTAATCCAAAACGGTCGCTGCATTTCAAAAAGTTCTTACGGGCCCGAAACGGACAACGTGTGCAAAAGTTCGCTCAATTCATCGTCCACCGACTCTCCAAGCATTCTTAATATGCAAGGGCTCATTGTTTCAAAAAATGGTCGAAATCCCTCATACGTCACGATGAAGTGGTGAGTTCAATCCAAAACGGTCGCTACATTTCCAAAAAGTACTTATGGGTCCAAAACGGACACCATGTGCAAAAGTTACGCTCAATTCTTCGTACGCCGACAATCCAAGTGTTCCAAATATGCAATTGCTCATTCTTTCTAAAAAATGGCAAAAATCCCTCATACGTCACGACGAAGTGGTGAGTTCAATCCAAAACAGTCGCTACATTTCCAAAAAGTTCTTATGGTCCCAAAACGGACGCCGTCTGCAAAAGTTACGCTCAATTCTTCGTACGCCGACAATCCAAGTGTTCCAAATATGCAATTGCTCATTCTTTCTAAAAAATGGCAAAAATCCCTCATACGTCACGACGAAGTGGTGAGTTCAATCCAAAACGGTCGCTACATTTCCAAAAAGTACTTATGGGTCCAAAACGGACACCGTGTGCAAAAGTTACGCTCAATTCTTCATCCGCCGACTCTCTAAGCGTTCTAAATATGCAAGTGCTCATTCTTTTTAAAAATTGCCAAAATCCCTCGTACGTCACGACGAAGTGGTGAGTTGAATTCAAAATGGTCGCTACATTTCCAAAAAGTTCTTATGGGACCAAAACGGACAGCATGTGCAAAAGTTACGCTCAATTCTTCGTCCGCCGAC
>NW_019228477.1:0-3919 GCF_002742605.1 Olea europaea var. sylvestris | reverse complement strand
AAGCACTTTGAACATCCACCATATTTATACAAATCACCTCATCCTCCATCACCATCGCCGCCACCACCTTACTTCAACAAATCTCCATCACCTCCATCTCCATCTCAACCTCCTACATACTACTACAAGTCTCCACCACCACCATCTCCATCGCCCCCACCTTTGTATTACTACAAGTCGCCTCCTCCACCATCTCTATCGCTGCTACCAACATACTATTATTCGTCAACACCACATCCACCTCCACCTCCAAAACATTGCTAGAACTACACAATTTGCAACATTAATTTGGATTTATAAGAGAAAAAGTTACTACTTACGGAAGGCTTTTGAAGCAATCGAGTGATTTTTTTGTTTTCTTAACAATTTAATATATTAAGCCTCCGTTTGGCAACTGTTACGCGTCGACACACTTGGCTGACCCATTGGGGCCTATGGCCCACTTATGCCGAACCAAGTGGCATCCCAGTCGAGGTCCCCAAGCCAATAGAAGTAGACCAGCATACTTAAACGACTCCCATGATGAGGCCCAAATGCTGATGCCGAAGTGAATATGTCGAGGTGTTCTTTCTCGTCGAGGCCCCCTCACTTCGAGGCCCATCTTCTCCGAGGTCCTGAGGTCCTAATCCGCACTCCTCCCCAGAGATCCGGTCTTACACAATGATCCTTCCTGATTAATTGATGGGACACCCATCATAGAGTGCAAGTGTCTTGTCTTGTCAACGTAGCAGCAGGCTAGGAAGTCAAGTGTGATATCTATAATTTGACATGTAAACTTACGAGATGAGGCCACGTGTACTCCCAACCGAGGGCTACGATCTAACTTGTAATACTATAAATACTTCCCCATGCATCTCTCACAAGGATAATGCAAGATTCAATACAAAAACTAAGATTATACACTCTTTACTCAATACACTTTGTACAACTATATACAACGAATTCACATTTGCATTCTACAAAGATCGATTGATAATTATTGTACAATTGTTATGCAAACATCTCCCCGGATTTCGAACGTCGTCGTCCCGCGCTTTTGAGTCGCTCCCACGCCCTTGATCTGTTTGTTTGAGACCATCCATGCGTCTTAGCGTGTTGGACTAGGCTCACGTGTGCACGGGTGGGTTCGGTATCCGTTGGCAACATTTTTGGAGTCAACAGTAACAATATTTCACCCCACAAAATCAATTTTTTGATTGTTATTTCACTATTTCAACTGTTATTTTTTACTTCTTCACTCACAAGTGGGACCACTTTTCTCTCTAACGGTCAAAAAATCAATTCTCATAATCATTATTGAACAAGTCCTAAATAAGTTAGGTCTTGAAGGGGATCCTAGATGTTTGTATCTGCATGAAGCATTATTTTTTGTCAATTTTTTTTAATGTTTATATATGTTTAACTTACCACAAAGGTTGTTAAGATTTATATTTCCTTTTCTCGAACTGGTTCTTGTTTGTCAATTCAAGTCTAAACTGGTAGGACCTACAACACTGTTATATATGTGCCACACGTTTTATATAACGTGATTTTATACTGCAAGCGTACGGTGTCAAGTTTTGTAGTATATTAAAGAATTGAAAAGTGTCGAACCCATAGGGATTGATATTCGACTTCCACTGTGTACTATAATTGTATCCGCATTTACTTTATCTAGACAATCGAGTGTTAAATTAATGTTTGAATACTAAACTAACGTCAATGAATTAAATAGTGCAATAAAAGTGAGGCAATTTCTAAAGACTAAATCAAACTTACGTAATGTCTAGGGAATCATTTCACTGTATTCTCGACATAATTCTCAATCCCTATAGATATTTCCATCAACTATTTCCCGAATTCATAGGCAAAAATCCTAAATTAATTCTATTTTCCCCCTCTCCAGCGTCAAATAGAACATATCTCTATACCAATATCTCTATTCCGAATTAAATATATAAAGATTATCATGCACTTGGTTCTTGTTTTACTCTCAAAGATTCGTACTTTCTCTCGAAACCTACAAACCTAGGTTATATTGTTCTTAGATCACGTCTAAATTTCCTCTCTTGAGCATCAAATTTAGAACATCAATTCATTCAATTGGTGATCAGGCAACTGAAAGCATTAAGCAAGAACAATACAAATCAATTCTGAAAAATTAAATGGAAATACTATAAAGAAATTGAATCATATCTCAAATAGGTTACATCAAATCCTAGATTTAATAACTTAGTTCATGATTGATAAGAAGAACATGATAAAATACAAGTTAAATCGCACGAAGAAGAGAGATAAGAAAAAACTCAAGTTCCTGCTCTATTTCTCAATCTTGTGGCTTGATTTCTCAGCTTCTCCCTTCTTCTTCTCCAAAATCGGGTCGATCTTCTCTCAATTGGTGCCTCTCTTTTTCTTGCCTCTTTAGCCGTCTAACCCCTTTCTCTTGTTCTTCATCTAGGTATTTATATTTTCTAAGGGTCCTCAAGGGTTAGGGTATGATTTTTGGGCCGAAGAAATACTTAAAAACTCGGGTTTTAATGTTTTGGGAACAGGCGCCAAGGTACCCAGGTCTGGCGCCATGGCGCCCAAGTTTCTGCTCATTTTTTCATTCATTGGGCGCCATGGCGCCCAGGTCTGGCGTCGTGGCGCTAGAGTCTCTGCTTCAGTTTCATCTCATGGCGCCCCTTTTTCAGCGCCGTGGCGCCAATGCCAATGCCAATGCCAATGCTTTGCTTCTCTTCTCTTTGTTTTTTCCAACCTATTTTCCACTCCAATCTTATTCAATACTTGCTTATTCATGTTCCATTTCATTGATCATCATTTTTGCTCATCACCGGCTCCCAATAGTGGTATTTTCTCGAGAGTTGTCCAAACTGCAAAACAACACTAACATACACATCAAAACGTTCAAAAATACTCAAGAACACATAAGAAAAACGTGATTTAGAAGCTTTAGTTTAATGAGTGAATTACACTCATCAATATGTACCTGATCAAAGTGAGGTCCTGCATACGGTCAACATGGATCCTCATTGTTGGGAAATAAATCCCACTAAACACAAAAGAAATGGAAAATATGAGCCGAAAGGAGAAAAATACAAATGCACCTGTTACTGCAAACTGTCGACAACCACATAAGAAGGAGACATTACTAGTTGAGAAAACAACATAATACAATATTTTTTCCAACAACTTCTTCTTACACAAAACTAAAATGGTCAACGTACAGCACATGAGAGTTATACCATTTTCATCTGATTTTTCTCTTTTCTAACCAAATTTCTCTTTCTAAACTCTTAAAATTTTGGATGCACGTAATTCTATGATCGAATTGATTTTTCCTTGATGTCAAGCACAATTCTTCTAAATGCAACGCCATGAATTTATAGAAAAGACCCTTGACCGCTTTTTGTAAGTTTCCTTCTCATACTAACATTATTTTCTTTATCAAGTCTAGATAATTTATTGGAGCTTAGTTTAATACGTCCAATCAGGTCCTTTTTTAGTGGATTCAAAATAAAATCTGTTTATACATCTAGGCACCAGCCCTTGTTTCTTTCTAATCTAGATTAAATGAATGGGGTAGCATAATACTACAAGTCACCACCACCACCAAAGAACTCTAAGCATCCACCATATTATAACTACAAATCTCCATCACCACCACCACCACCACCACAACCACCTTACTACTACTAATCACCTCCACCTCCACCACTATAGCCGCCACCACCCTATTACTATAAATCTTCACCACCTCCATCGCCATCACCACCACCTCCTTACTACTACAAATCACCTTCCCCTTCATCTCCACCACCACTACCTTATTATTACAACAATTTGTGACATTAAGATGGATTTAAGAAAAAAGATTTTTCCCTATGTAAGTCTTTTGCAGGAGTCGAGTAGTTTTTCTATTTTTTGAACAACTTAATAT
>NW_019228476.1:0-3919 GCF_002742605.1 Olea europaea var. sylvestris | reverse complement strand
CTTTGCACACGGTGTCCGTTTTGGGCCCGTAAGTACTTTTTGGAAATGTTGCTACCGTTTTGGATTGAACTTACAACTTCGTCGTGACGTATGAGGGATTTCGCCCATTTTCGAAAGAATGAGCACTTTTATATTTGGAAGGCATCGATTGTCGGAGTTCGAAAAATTGGGCGCAACTTTTGCACACGGTGTCCGTTTTGGGCCCATAAGCACTATCCGAAAATGTAGAGATCGTTTTCGATTGAACTCACAACTTCGTCGTGACGTATGAGGGATTTTGCCCTTTTTTCGAAAGAATGAGCACTTTTATATTCAGAAGGCATCGATTGTCGGCGTTCGAAAAATTGAGCGCAACTTTTGCACACGGTTTTCGTTTTGGGCCCATAAGTACTTTTTGGAAATGTAGCGATCGTTTTGGGTTGAACTCACTACTTCGTCGTGACGTATGAGGGATTTTGCCCTTTTTTCGAAAGAATGAGCACTTTTATATTTGGAAGGCATGGATTGTCAGCGTACGAAGAATTGAGCGTAACTTTTGCACACGGTGTCCGTTTTGGGCCCATAAGTACTATCCGAAAATGTAGCGATTGTTTTCGATTGAACTCACTACTTCGTCGTGACGTATGAGGGATTTTGCCCATTTTTCAAAAGAATGAGCACTTTTATATTTGGAAGGCATCGACTGTCGGCGTTCGAAAAATTGAGCGGAACTTTTGCACACGGTGTCCGTTTTGGGCCCATAAGTACTTTTTGGAAATGTAGCGATCGTTTTGGATTGAACTCACTACTTCGTCGTGAAGTATGTGGGATTTCGGTAATTTTTCGAAAGAATGAGCACTTTTATATTTGGAAGGCATCGATTGTCGGCGTTCGAAGAATTGAGCGTAACTTTCGCGCAAGGTGTTCGTTTTCGGCCCATAAGTACTTTCTGGAAATGTAGCGACCGTTTTGGATTGAACTCACCACTTCGTCGTGACGTATGAGGGATTTCGGCCATTTTTCGAAGGAATGAGCACTTTTATATTTGGAAGGCATCGATTGTCGACGTCCGAAAAATTGGGCGCAACTTTTGAACACGGTGTCCGTTTTGGGCCCATAAGTACTATCCGAAAATGTAGCGATCGTTTTCGATTGAACTCACTTCTTCGTCGTGACATATGAGGGATTTCGCCCATTTTTCGAAAGAATGAGCACTTTTATATTTGGAAGGCATCGATTGTCGGCGTTCGAAAAATTGAGCGCAACTTTTGCACACGGTGTCCGTTTTGGGCCCATAAGTACTTTTTGGAAATGTAGCGACCGTTTTTGATTGTACTCACGACTTCGTCGTGACGTATGAGGGATTTTGCCCAGTTTTCGAAAGAATGAGCACTTTTATATTTGGAAGGCATGGATTGTCGGCTTACGAAGAATTGAGCGTAACCTTTGCACACGGTGTCCGTTTTGGGCCCGTAAGTACTTTTTGGAAATGTTGCTACCGTTTTGGATTGAACTCACAACTTCTTCGTGACGTATGAGGGATTTCGCCCATTTTTCGAAAGAATGAGCACTTTTATATTTGTAAGGCATCGATTGTCGGCGTTCAAAGAATTGGGCGCAACTTTTGCACACGGTGTCCGTTTTGGGCCCATAAGTACTATCCGAAAATGTAGCGATCGTTTTCGATTGAACTCACGACATCGTCGTGACGTACGAGGGATTTTGCCCATTTTTCGAAAGAATGAGCACTTTTATATTTGGAAGGCATTGATTGTCGGCGTACGAAGAATTGAGCGTAACTTTTGCACGCGGTGTCCGTTTTGGGCCCATAAGTACTATCCGAAAATGTAGCGATCGTTTTCGATTGAACTCACGACATCGTCGTGACGTACGAGGGATTTTGCCCATTTTTCGAAAGAATGAGCACTTTTATATTTGGAAGGCATCGATTGTCGGCGTTTGAAGAATTGAGCGTAACTTTCGCACACGGTGTCCGTTTTCGGCCCATAAGTACTTTCTGGAAATGTAGCGACCGTTTTGGATTGAACTCACTACTTCGTCGTGACGTATGAGGGATTTCGCCCATTTATTGAAAGAATGAGCACTTTTATATTTCGAAGGCATCGATTGTCGGCATTCGAAGAATTGAGCGCAACTTTTGCACACGGTGTCCATTTTGGGCCCGTAAGTACTATCTGGAAATTTAACGATCGTTTTCGATTGAACATATGACTTCGTCGTTACGTATGAGGGATTTTGGCAATTTTTCGAAAGATTGAGCACTTTTATATTTGGAAAGCATCGATTGTCGCCGTTCGAAGAATTGAGCGTAACTTTTGCACACGGTGTCCGTTTTGGGCACATAAGTACTTTTTAGAAATGTAGCGACCATTTTGGATTGAACTCGCTACTTTGTCGTGATGTATGAGGGATATCGCCCATTTTTCGAAAGAATGAGCACTTTTATATTTCGAAGGCATCGATTGTCGGCGTTCGAAGAATTTAGCCTAACTTTCGAACACGTTGTCCGTTTTCGCCCATAAGTACTTTTTGGAAATGTAGCGACCGTTTTGGATTGAACTCACTGCCTCGTCTTGACGTATAAGGGATTTCGCCCATTTTTCGAAAGAATGAGCACTTTTATATTTGGAAGGCATCGATTGCCGGCGTTCGAAGAATTGGGCGTAACTTTTGCACACGGTGTCCGTTTTGGGCCCATAAGTACTATCTGGAAATTTAACGATCGTTTTCGATTGAACATACGACTTCGTCGTTACGTATGAGGGATTTCGGCAATTTTTCGAAAGAATGAGCACTTTTATATTTGGAAGGCATCGATTGTCGGCGTTCGAAGAATTGAGCGTAACTTTTGCACACGGTGTCCGTTTTGGGCCCATAAGTACTTTTTGGAATGTAGCGACCGTTTTGGATTGAACTCGCTACTTCGTCGTGATGTATGAGGGATACCGCCCATTTTTCGAAAGAATGAGCACTTTTATATTTCGAAGGCATCGATTGTCGGCGTTCGAAGAATTCAGCCTAACTTTCGAACACGGTGTCCGTTTTCGCCCATAAGTACTTTTTGGAAATGTAGCGACCGTTTTGGATTGAACTCACTACTTCGTCGTGACGTATGAGGGATTTCGCCCATTTTTCGAAAGAATGAGCACTTTTATATTTGGAAGGCATGGATTGTCGGCGTTCAAAGAATTGAGCGCAACTTTTGCACACAGTGTCCGTTTTGGGACCATAAGTACTATCCGAAAATGTAGCGATCGGTTTCGATAGAACTCACGACTTCGTCGTGACGTATGAGGGATTTTGCCAATTTTTCGAAAGAATGAGCACTTTTATATTTGGAAGGCATGGATTGTCGGCGTACGAGGAATTGAGCGTAAGTTTTGCACACGGTGTCCATTTTGGGCCCATAAGAACGTTTTTGAAATGTTGCTACCGTTTTGGATTGAACTCGCTACTTCGTCGTGACGTATGAGGGATTTCGGCAATTTTTCGAAAGAATGAGCACTTTTATATTTGGAAGGTATCGATTGTCGGCGTTCGAAGAATTGAGCATAACTTTCGCTCGCGGTGTCCGTTTTCGGCCCATAAGTACTTTCTGGAAAATGTAGCGACCATTTTGGATTGAACTCACAACTTCGTCGTGACGTATGATGGATTTCGCCAATTTTTCGAAAGAATGAGCACTTTTATATTTGGAAGGCATGGATTGTCGGCGTACGAAGAATTGAGCGTAACTTTTGCACACGGTGTCTGTTTTGGGCCCATAAGTACTTTTTGGAAATGTTGCTACCGTTTTGTATTGAACTCATTACTTCGTCGTGACGTATGAGGGATTTTGGCAATTTTCCGAAAGAATGAGCACTTTTATATTTGGAAGGCATCGATTGTCGGCGTTCGAAGAATTGAGCGTAACTTTCGC
>NW_019228475.1:0-3920 GCF_002742605.1 Olea europaea var. sylvestris | reverse complement strand
ACACAGTCGCGTAAAAGGACGAAATTGCCCCCTGAGCGATTTTTATTTTCGATCAACCTGTCAAATTTTAGTCGATTCCAACATAGTCACGAAAAATGACGAAATTGACCCCGGCGCGATTTTTATTTCCGTTCAACCTGCCAAATATAAGCCGATTCCGACACAGTCGCGAAAAATGACGAAATTGCCCCGGTACGGTTTTTGTTGCCGGTCTACCTGTCAAATTTTTGCCCATTCCGACACAGTCGAGAAAAATGACGAAATTGCCCCCGCCGCGATTTTCATTTCCGATCAACCTACCAAATTTAAGCCCATTCCGACACAGTCTCGTAAAATGACGAAATTTACCCCTGCGCGATTTTTTTTCCGATCAACCAGTCAAATTTTAGCCCATTTCGACACAGTCGTGAAAAATGACGAAATTGCCCCGGCACGTTTTTCGTTGCCGATCTACCTGTCAAATTTTTGCCCATTCCGACACAGTCGAGAAAAATGACGAAATTGCCCCCGCCGCGATTTTCATTTCCGATCAACCTACCAAATTTAAGCCCATTCCGACACAGTCTCGTAAAATAAAGAAATTTACCCCTGCGCGATTTTTTTTCCGATCAACCAGTCAAATTTTAGCCCATTTCGACACAGTCGCGAAAAATGACGAAATTGCCCCCGGCGCGATTTTAATATCCGATCAACCTGCCAAATTTAAGCCCATTCCGACACAATCGCGTAAAATGACAAAATTGCCCCCTGAGCGATTTTTATTTCCGATCAACCAGTCGAATTTTAGCCCATTCCGACACAGTCGCGAAAAATGACGAAATTGACCCCGGCGTGATTTTTATTTCCGATCAACCTGCCAAATTTAAGCCGATTCCGACACAGTCGCGAAAAATGACGAAATTGCCCCCGGCGCGATTTTTATTTCCTATCAACCTGCCAAATTTAAGCCAATTCCGACACAGTCGCGTAAAATAACGAATTTGCCCGCGGCACGATTTTTATTTCCGATCAACCATCTAAATTTAAGCCCATTCCGACACAGTCGCGTAAAATGACGAAATTGCCCCGGCGCGATTTTTATTTCCGATCAACCTGCCAAATTTAAGCCCATTCCGACAAAGTCGCGTAAAATGACGAAATTGCCCCCTGAGCGATTTTTATTTTCGAACAACCTGACAAATTTTAGTCCATTCCAACACAGTCTCGAAAAATGACGAAATTGACCCCGGCGCGATTTTTATTTCCGATCAACCTCCCAAATATAAGCCCATTCCGACACAGTCGCGTAAAATGAAGAAATTGCCCCCTGAGCGATTTTTATTTCCGATCAACCTATCAAATTTTAGTCCATTCCGACACAGTCGCGAAAAAAGACGAAATTGACCCCGGCGCGATTTTTATTTCCGATCAACCTGCCAAATTTAAGCACATTCCGACACAGTCGCATAAAATAACGAAATTGGCCCAGCGTGATTTTTGTTTACATTCTACCTGTCAAATTTTAGACCATTCCGACACACTCGCGAAAAATGACGAAATTGGCCCCGGAGCGATTTTTAATTCAGATCAACCAGCCAAATTTAAGCCCATTCCGACACAATCGAGTAAAACGACGAAATTGCCCCCGGCGCTATTTTTATTTCCGATCAACCCGCTAAATTTAAGCACATTCCGACATAGTCGCTTAAAATGACGAAATTACCCCCTGAGCGATTTTTATTTCCGATCAACCAGTCAAATTTTAGTTCATTCCGACACAGTCGCGAAAAATGACGAAATTGCCCCCGGCGCGATTTTGATTTCCGATCAACCTGCCAAATTTAAGCGCATTCCGACACAGTCGAGAAATATGACGAAATTGCCCCCGGCGCGATTTTGATTTCCGATCAACCTGCCAAATTTAAGCGCATTCCGACACAGTCGAGAAATATGACGAAATTGCCCCCGGCGCGATTTTGATTTCCGATCAACCTGCCAAATTTAAGCGCATTCCGACACAGTCGAGAAATATGACGAAATTGCCCCCGGCGCGATTTTGATTTCCGATCAACCTGCCAAATTTAAGCGCATTCCGACACAGTCGAGAAATATGACGAAATTGCCCCCGGCGCGATTTTGATTTCCGATCAACCTGTCCAATTTTAGCCCATTCCGACACACTCGCGAAAAATGACGAAATTGCCCCATGAGCGATTTTTATTTCCGATCAACCGGTCAAATTTTTGCCCATTCCGATACAGTCGCGTAAAATGACGAAATTGCCCCCCGCGCGATTTTTAATTCCGATCAACCTGGCAAATTTAAGCCCATTCCTACACAGTCGCGAAAAATGACGAAATTGGCCCGGCGCGTTTTTATTTCTGATCCACCTGTCAAATTTTAGCCCATTCCGACACAGTCGCGAAAAATGACGAAATTGCCCCCGGCGCGATTTTGATTTCCGATCAACCTGCCAAATTTAAGCCCATTCCGACACAGTCACGTAAAATGACGAAATTGCCCCCCGCGCGATTTTTAATTCCGATCAACCTGCCAAATTTTAGCCCATTTCGACACAGTCGCGTAAAATGACGAAATTGCCCCCGGCGCGATTTTTATTTCCGATCAACCTGCAAAATTTAAGTCCATTCCGACACAGTCGCGTAAAATGACGAAATTGCCCCCTGAGCGATTTTTATTTCCAATCAACCGATCAAAATTTAGCCAAATCCGACACAATCTCGAAAAATAACGAAATTGACCCCGGGGTGATTTTTATTTCCGATCAACTTGGCAAATTTAAGCCCATTTCGACACATTCGAGAAAAATGACGAAATTGCCCCCTGAGCGATTTTTATTTCAGATCAACCAGTCAAATTTAAGCCCATTCCGACACAGTCGCGAAAAATGACGAAATTGCCCTCCGCGCGATTTTTATTTCCGATCAACCTGGCAAATTTAAGCCCATTCCGACACAGTCTTGAAAAATGACGAAATTGCCCTCCGCGCGATTTTTTTTCCGATCAACCTGCCAAATTTAAGCCCATTCCGTCACAGTCGCGTAAAATGACGAAATTGCCCCCTGAGCGATTTTTATTTCCAATCAACCGATCAAAATTTAGCCCAATCCGACACAATCTCGAAAAATAACGAAATTGACCCCGACGCGATTTTTATTTCCGATCAACCTGGCAAATTTAAGCCCATTCCGACACAGTCTTGAAAAATGACGAAATTGCCCTCCGCGCGATTTTTATTTCCGATCAACCTGCTAAATTTAAGCCCATTCCGACACAGTCGCGTAAAATGACGAAATTGCCCCGGCGCGATTTTTATTTCTGATCAACCTGCCAAATTTAATCCCATTCCGACACAGTCGCGTAAAATGACGAAATTGCCCCCGAGCGATTTTTATTTTCGATCAACCTGTCAAATTTTTGTCCATTCCAACACAGTCACGAAAAATGACGAAATTGACCTCGGCGCGATTTTTATTTCCGATCAACCTGCCAAATTTAAGCCCATTCCGACACAGTCGCGAAAAATGACGAAATTGCCCCGGCACGGTTTTTGTTTCCGAACTACCTGTCAAATTTTTGCCCATTCCGACACAGTCGAGAAAAATGACGAAATTGCCCCCGGCGCGATTTTTATTTCCGATCAACCAGTCAAATTTTAGCCGATTCTGACACCGTCGCGATAAATGAAGAAATTGCCCCCGGCGCGATTTTCGTTTCCAATCAACCAGCCAAATTTCAGCCCATTCCGACACCGTCGCGGAAAATGACGAAATTGCCCCGGGCGCGATTTTTGTTTCCGATTAATCGGTCAAATTATTGCCAATTCAGACACCGTCAAGAAAAATGACGAAATTGCCCCCGGCGTGATTTTTATTTCCGATCAACCTGCCAAATTTAAGCCCATTCCGACACAGTCGCGT
>NW_019228474.1:0-3921 GCF_002742605.1 Olea europaea var. sylvestris | reverse complement strand
CCCCCGGGGCGATTTTTATTTCAGATCAAACTGCCAAATTTCAGCCAATTCCGATGCAGTCGAGAAAAATGACGAAATTGCCCTCGGCGCGGTTTTTGTTTCCAATCAACAAGTCAAATTTTAGCCAATTACGACAAAGTCGCGAAAAATGACGAAATTACACCCGGCGCGGTTTTTGTACCCGATCAACCTGTCAAATTTGAACCCATTCCGACACAGTCGAGAAAAATGACGAAATTGCCCCCGGGGCGATTTTTTTTTTAGATCAAACTGCCAAATTTCAGCCAATTCCGATGCAGTCGAGAAAAATGACGAAATTGCCCCCGGGGCGATTTTTTTTTTAGATCAAACTGCCAAATTTCAGCCAATTCCGACACAGTCGCGAAAAATGACGAAATTGCCCCGGCACAATTCTTATTTCCGATCAACCTGTGAAATTTGAGCCCATTCCGACAGAGTCGAGAAAAATGACAAAATTGCCCCCGGCGCGATTTTTATTTAAGATCAAACTGCCAAATTTCAGCCAATTCCGACCCAGTTGAGAAAAATGACGAAATTGCCCCTGCGCGATTTTTGTTTCCGATCAACCAGTCAAATTTTAGCCAATTCTGACACAGTCTCGAAAAATGACGAAATTGCTCCGGCGCAATTTTTGTTTCCGATCAACCTGTCAAATTTGAGCCCATTCCGACAGAGTCGAGAAAAATGACAAAATTGCCCCCGGCGCGATTTTTATTTAAGATCAAACTGCCAAATTTCAGCTAATTCCGACCCAGTCGAGAAAAATGACGAAATTGCCCCCGGCGTTGTTTTTGTTTCCGATCGACCAGTCAAATTTCAACCAATTCCGACAAAGTCGCGAAAAATGACGAAACTACACCCGGCGCGGTTTGTGTACCCGATCAACCTGTCAAATTTGAACCCATTCCGACACAGTCGAGAAAAATGACGAAATTGCCCCCGGCGCGATTTTTATTTCCGATCAAACTGCCAAATTTCAGCAAATTCCGACACAGTCGAGAAAAACGACGAAATTGCCCCCGACGCGATTTTTGTTTCCGATCAACCAGTCGAATTGTAGTCAATTCCGACAGAGTCGCAAAAAATGACGAAATTACACCCGGCGCGATTTTTGTTCCCGATCAACCTGTCAAATTTGAGCCCATTCCGACACAATCGCGAAAAATGAAGAAATTGCCCCCGTCGCGATTTTCGTTTCCGATCAACTCGTCAAATTTCATCCCATTCCGATATCGTCGCGATAAATGACGAAATTGCCCCCGGGGCGATTTTTGTTTCCGATCAACCCGTCAAATTTTAGCCAATTTCGACACAGTCGCGAAAAATGACGAAATTGCCCCGGCGCGATTTTTGTTTCAGATCAACCTGTCAAATTTGAGGCCATTTCGACACTGTCGAGAAAAATGACGAAATTGCCCCCGGGGCGATTTTTATTTCAGATCAAACTGCCAAATTTCAGCCAATTCCGACGCAGTCGAGAAAAATGACGAAATTGCCCTCGGCGCGGTTTTTGTTTCCGATCAACAAGTCAAATTTAAGTCAATTACGACAAAGTCGCGAAAAATGACGAAATTACACCCGGCGCGGTTTTTGCACCCGATCAACCTGTCAAATTTGAACCCATTCCGACACAGTCGCGAAAAATGACGAAATTACACCCGGCGCGATTTTTGTTCCCGATCAACCTGTCAAATTTGAGCCCATTCCGACAGAGTCGAAAAAAATGACGAAATTACCGCCGGCGAGATTTTTATTTCCGATCAAACTGCAAAATTTTGGCGAATTCCGTCACAGTCGAGAAAAATGACGAAATTGCCCCCGGCGCGATTTTTGTTTCCGATCAACCAGTCAAATTTTAGTCAATTCCGACACAGTCGCGAAAAATGACGAAATTACACCTGGCGGGGTTTTGTTCCCGATCAACCAGTGAAATTTGAGCCCACTCCGACGCAGTCGAGAAAAATGTCGAAATTGCCCCCGGGGTGATTTTTATTTCTGATCAAACTGCCAAATTTCAGCCAATTCCGACACAGTCGAGAAAAATGACGAAATTGCCCCCGGCGCGATTTTTCTTTCGGATCAATCAGTCAAATTTTAGCCATTTCCGACACAGTCGCGAAAAACGACGAAATTACACCCCGCGCGATTTTTGTTCCCTATCAACCTGTCAAATTTGAGACCATTTCGACACAGTCGCGAAAAATGACGAAATTACCCCCGGCACGATTTTTGTTTTTGACCAACCAGTCAAATTTTAACTCATTCCGACACCGTCGCGAAAAATGACGAAATTCCCCCCGGCGCGATTTTTGTTTCCGATCAACTTGTAAAATTTTAGGCAATTCCGACGTGGTCACGAAAAATAATGAAATTACCCTAGGCGCGGTTTTTGTTCCCGATCAACCAGTCAAATTTCAGCCCTTTCCGACACAGTCGCGAAAAATGACGAAATTGCCAACTGCGCGATTTTTGTTTCCGATCAACCTGTCAAATTTTAGCCCATTCTGATACAGTCACGAAAAATAATGAAATTACCCCCGGCGTGATTTTTGTTTCCGATCAACCAGTCAAATTTGAGCCCATTCCGACACAGTCGAGAAAAATGACGAAATTGCCGCTGTGCGATTTTTATTTCCAATCAAACTGCCAAATTTCAGCCAATTCCGACACAGTCGAGAAAAAAGACGAAATTACCACCTGCGCGGTTTTTGTTTCCGATCAACCAGTCAAATTTTAGCCAATTCCGACACAGTCGCGAAAAATGACGAAATTGCCCCGGCGCGATTTTTGTTTCCGATCAACCTGTCAAATTTGAGGTCATTTCGACACTGTTGAGAAAAATGACGAAATTTCCCCCGGTGCGATTTTTATTTCAGATCAAACTGCCAAATTTCAGCCAATTCCGACGCAGTCGAGAAAAATGACGAAATTGCCCTCGGCGCGGTTTTTGTTTCCGATCAACAAGTCAAATTTTAGCCAATTACGACAAAGTCGCGAAAAATGACGAAATTACACCCGGCGCGGTTTTTGTACCCGATCAACCTGTCAAATTTGAACCCATTCCGACACAGTCGAGAAAAATGACGAAATTGCCGCCGGCGCGATTTTTATTTTCGATCAAACTGTCAAATTTCAGCCAATTTCGACACAGTCGAGAAAAACGACGAAATTGCCTCCGACGCGGTTTTTGTTTTCGATCAACCAGTCGAATTGTAGTCAATTCCGACAGAGTCGCGAAAAATGACGAAATTACACCCGGCGAGATTTTTGTTTCAGATCAACCTGTCAAATTTGAGGCCATTTCGACACTGTCGAGAAAAATGACGAAATTGCCCTCGGGGCGATTTTTATTTCAGAGCAAACTGCCAAATTTCAGCCAATTCCGACGCAGTCGAGAAAAATGACGAAATTGCCCTCGGCGCGGTTTTTGTTTCCGATCAACAAGTCAAATTTTAGCCAATTACGACAAAGTCGCGAAAAATGACGAAATTACACCCGGTGCGGTTTTTGTACCCGATCAACCTGTCAAATTTGAACCCATTCCGACACAGTCGAGAAAAATGACGAAATTGCCGCTGTGCGATTTTTATTTCCAATCAAACTGCCAAATTCAGCCAATTCCGACACAGTCGAGAAAAATGACGAAATTGCCCACTGCGCGATTTTTGTTTCCGATCAACCAGTCATATTTTAGCCAATTCCGACACAATCGCGAAAAATGACGAAATTGCCCCGGCACAATTCTTATTTCCGATCAACCTGTCAAATTTGAGCCCATTCCGACAGATTCGAGAAAAAGGACAAAATTGCCTCCGGAGCGATTTTTATTTAAGATCAAACTGCCAAATTTCAGCCAATTCCGACCCAGTCGAGAAAAATGACGAAATTGCCCCCGGCGTT
>NW_019228473.1:0-3921 GCF_002742605.1 Olea europaea var. sylvestris | reverse complement strand
AACCATTTCTCCGCCATCACCTCCAGCAATGGACGATGGCAGTGGTCGGCAGTTATTGGGTTCTAATTCTTTTGGGGGTCTCGGTCAGAGCAAGCATATGCCAAACGAGAATGGGGTGGCAGTGTGTTGGGGGTTTGGAGAAGATGAAGGTAGGGCTAGGTTTGGGGGTACTTTTAAATTTGACCAAATCAAAGGTTCAAAATTCCACTTTAACTTTGAAAATCTTGAATATTATCACATTGGCATCTTGTATGGTAAAAGACAAAAATGCCCTTAAAAGTATTATACAATTACAAAACAATGTATTGTTGAAAGGATTTTACTACCATTTTAGTTAATAATTGAAAACCAAATACTTCCCCACTTATAAAACTTCAAAACGAGCTTCCAACACAGAAAAAACTCTCATATTTCATCTGCTTGAGCCTCAAAATCTCAAAAAACTTTCAAACGCTGAAGTCAAAAATTTTTTCATATCAATTACTTCAAATCGGTAAGTATATTTACGCATGTTTAATTTTGTTTTCATTAAATTAGTGTACGTTTGAATAAAGAAATTTTATTTCGACGTAGTAATAGTTAGTATAATTTTTTTTTAACAAATCTTATCTATCAAATTTTTTTTTAACAGATCTATAATTTTTTTCTTTGGAACTGTAGAAGAAAAAAATTCATACGCAAAATAACCAAACAATTGACTGTAACAGCCAATTGTCGGCTGTTAAACAGCAAAAAAGTAGGCTGTTACAGCAATTGTCAGCTATTTTTAATAGTTGTGTCGACTGTTGGCTATAACAGTCGGCTGTTAAATAACCAAATAGTCAATTTTTGTGCTTCTATTTCCACAAAAATCGATTGTTAAAGTTGTTTTAATGAAATTTTTGTTAATTAATTAATTAATTAATTTTTGTTGGCACTGATTTTTTTCTTATAATTAATAAATGAAGTTGATTAAATAAATAAACATATGAATTTTATTTTTTGTAAGTTATTAAAAAAAATCTATTTTCTCATGCAAATATGATAATCCCCGTCTGTTATTTAGGTGATTTCGAATTGAATGAAAATAATTGATGGGAATGGAGATGGACGAGTGACATATGTGATTGTATTACAATTCCCATAACAGAAAGTACATCATACTTAGAAGTGTACTACGATTTGCAAAATAAGCTTAATGTCGATCAATCTCAATATGATATGCAACTGAGATGGTTATGGGGATTCATCCATTCTGATTTCACCGATATTCGTTACTAATGATGTTGAATTGAATTATCTATTAGAATTGAATAAAATGCATCTGACTCCCAACTGTTCTTGGTGTGACTTTAGTTAAGAAGGATGTTTTCGAAGGTGAACGCGAAGATTCTGATAGGGCGGATAATAATAACCGAGGTTTTTGGGAGACAGTGGATATAGTTCCTGCGGATGATGTGGTTATTCCTGAGACAGTTGCTCCCGATCATGATGTCATGTTACGCACAGAATTCTATCGACGGTTGAAGACAATGAGAATATAAATGATTTTACAAATGAGAATTTGATTGCTTTATCCTGACAGAGATATGAGCCGGGTGGGAGCTCAGATAGGGCGGATAATAATGACCGAGATTTTTGGGAGACAGTGTAGATAGTTCCTATGGATGATGTGGTTATTCCTGAGATAGTTGCTCCTGATCGTGATGTCGTTGTTACGTACAGAATTTCGTCGACAGTTGAAAACAATTAGAATATAAATGATTTTACAAATGAGAATTTGATTGCTTTATCCCGACAAAGACATGAGCCGGGTGGGAGCTCAGAGGTTGGAACAAGTGAACCGTCCTCCAATTCTTCTCGTGTGGCTCCCGATGATGAGAACTTGTATGTCGAGCAACTGTTTGAAACCAAGAAAGATTTGCAGGAAGCTGTGCACTAGTTGACATTAAAATATAACTTTGAGTTCAAGGTAAAGAAATCAAACAAGTGATTGTTGATAGTTGCCTGCGTTGACGACAGTTGCAATTGGCGCTTGAGAGCAACTGAGATGGACCCGAATGAGTGCTTTTTAATTCGCAAGTATTCACGGGAACATACTTCCGAAGTAGGAATCCGTCGAAATAATCACAGGCAAGCTCGAGCATGGTTTATTGGTCGACAGATAATACACAAGTATCAAGATCCACAGACGATCTACAGACCTTCAGACATCATTAACGACATCCATCGAGAGTATGAAGTGGTCATTAGATACCAGAAAGCCTGGAAGGCCAAAGAATGTGCGTTGGAGGATTTAATGGAATTGGCTGAGGAGAGCTATGCTAAATTGGCCAGGTATTGTCATAACATGGGGGAACTAATCCTAGTATGACATTTTTTATTAAGATGGGGGGCGATAATTGTTTTAAGTATTTTTCATGGCTCTCGGACAATGTATTCGGGGTTTTCGAAATGCAATGCGACCCGTAATTCTAGTTGATGATACAACTCTGAAAGCTAAATATCAAGGCAAATTAATTATTGCTTCATGTCAAGACGTCAACATCCAAATTTACCTTATTACATTCGGCATAGTCGACAATGAGAATGATCTATTTGGTTCTTTTCTAAACTGAGGGAAGTGATCGGAGAAGTCGAAGACCTTGCCTTTGTAACCGATCGAAAACAGTCTATAATAAACGATATCGCTGAAGTTTTTCCCGAGGCACATCACGGGTATTGTATGTACCATATACAAGGTAATTTGAAGACTAGGTATCGGGGCAAAGGCATCGTTTCATTGTTCAAGAAAGCAGCCGAAGATTATAATGCTAAGGAGTGGAATAAGTTCATGTTAGAGATAGGAAGTAAATCATTACCGGTGTTGGAGTATCTGACGAATATGGGGATCGGACATTGGGTGCGGTCATAAATTTCAGGACGTCGATACAACATGATGACGTCGAATAACGCGGAGTCTCTCAATACATTGTTTAAGAAGGATCAAGAATTATCAATTTTCACAATGATTGAGAACATTCGTAACAAGCTGCAACAATGGTTTCATGATCGACGTGCGGCATCACAGAGTTGCACTAGCGTGCTGGCCCCAGCTCAAGAGGAGAAACTCTTTAAGGTGACAGAGGTTGCGAGGAAGTTGAATGTGGAAGTACTAGATGAGTTCCGCTTCTCCGTGCGATGTGCACGTAATACAACATATATGATGGACTTGACTGATAATACATGCACTTGTACGAGATTTCAGTTAGAGAGTTTTTCATGTGAGCATGCAGTTGCGGTGGCCATGTATCGAGGCTTTGGAGCGAGAACGTTATGCTCTTTGTATTATACGACTGAGTCTTGGAAAATAGCATACGCTGAGACTATATTTTCCTCTGCCGAATGAAGCCGAGTGGGAAGTTTCCGAGCACATTCTCCCGTTTGATACTTTGTTGCCACCAGCAGTTGAACCGCGTGGTCTTGGACGTCCAAGTACATCTAGAATACCATCTACCGGAGAGTTTCCATTTACTCTACACTGTTCAATATTTATTCTTGATAAATATTCAATATTTATTCTTGATAAATATTTATTCTTGATAAATGTTATTTATAATGATTCATATGAAAAAAATAGTTTCATACTCGGCATATGTGTAAAAAAAATAAAAAATCAACTTACAAAAAATAATTAAATTTCCAATTTGGATGTTATATATATTGAACACAAATTTACAATTATTTCATAATCATAAAAAATAATTAAATTTACCATTCGAATGTTACATATTGTTCACATCTGAACTCCGATCTGATAAAAACAAGTTCGCTAACCCCACCTCAGTTAAACATAAGTTCGGCCCACACTCTCAGGTCGGAGTTACCAGCCGTTATCTTAGAAAAACATCATGCTTACCCCCTGTCACGTCACCCAATCAATCAGAGACACTTGCCACAGGT
>NW_019228472.1:0-3922 GCF_002742605.1 Olea europaea var. sylvestris | reverse complement strand
TTGCAAGAATTTGGAGACTCGTTCACTGAAGATATGCCTAGTGGGGTTACCACCCATTCGAGGCATTGAGAATCAGATTGATTATAAACCCAAGACTGTTATTATAAGCTGAACAGTATATAGAAGTAGTCCAGAGGAGATAAATGAGCTTCAAAGGCGATTCAGAGGAGTTGATGAGCAAGGGGTATGTGAGGTTACACGAGTCTATGTGTCGTACCAATGCTACTTGTATCTAAAAAGTATAAGACTTGGAGAATGTGCATTGAATGCATGGTAATCACGTATCATCATTCCATACCTAGGTTAGATGATACGATTGATGAACTAGATCATGTATATTTAGTAATATATCTTAAAAGTGGATATTACCAAATTTGGGTGAGAGAAGGAGATGAATGAAAAACAGCTTTCAAGACTAAATATGAATTGTATGAGTGGGATAGTTATGCCATTTTGACTTACTAATGCACTTAGCACTTTCATAAGATTAATGAACATTGTTTTACGTATATTCATATGTAAAAATTCATAGTAGTCTATCTTGATGACAAGCATATAGAGCTTTTGGGGGGGGGGGGGGAGCGCTTGTCTTGAAGTAGGAACAACTTTACACTAACCTTAAAAAGTGTGCATTTTGCATGAAAAAAAGTTGTTTTTCGTAGTTATGTTGTTAGTACAGGGTATTGAAGTGATGAGGAGAAAATCAAAGCCACTAAATGGCCAACACCTTAAAGCATAACAGAGGTAAGAGTGTTGGATTCCATTTCGGCATTGAACAAGAACATGCTTTTCTTTACCAAAACTTTTGAGATTGATTGTGAAGCCTCATGTCTGAATTGGAGTTGTTTTACTGCAGGATATGAGTCCAAGAGCTTATTTCTGTGAAAAGCTAAGCCGATAGCGTTGAATTATCCTATATACAACAAAGAGCTTTATGAACTTTTTCAAGTTTTGGAGACATGGCAACACTACCTTTGGCCTAAGTAGTTTGTAATCCACATCAATCATGAGTCATTGAAACTCACAAATACTAATGTGTCTGAAAGAGAAGAATCAGTATCTTAGAAGAAGGAGAACAATTAATTCTTCATGTTTTAAGCTATGTAATAACAATTTGAGAGGATGAATATGAAGTTTGGAGAAATTAGAAGAGAATTGATTGGCAGGATACGATGACTACGAACTTACAGAAGGGGTAACCTAGAGGAGTTCTTAATGTTAGGAGGTAAGATGGCATGATCCTAGAGCTGAATTTGATGATGAGAATGAAGTGGAGAGTGAGAATGAGGATGACCAAATCTCAGAGGCCGAAGTGGGTAGGATGAGAAATAGAAGAGAAAGGTGTGATGGGGGACCTAGAGGAGATCCTAAAGACATTGGTGGAGATCGAATTGATTGAAACTTGAGTTGTATTAAGATGAAAATTCCTACATTCCGATGTAGAAATGATCTTAAATTTATTTGGAGAGGGTAAAATAGTTAAAGTTGATGCCATAATTATTCTGAAGAGAAAAAGGTAAAACAAATAGTGAGGCCACAATTGCAAGCTATCATGAGGAGATTTGGGTAACAATTACTTTATAGCCCTTTAGTCTATGGAATTCAAGGAGTGTGAAGAATTACCATAAGGAGAAGGAGGTAGCTATGATTCGCACCAATGTTGAGTAATAGGAAGGCCACAATTGCAAGATTTTTGAATGGTTTAAATAGGGATATAGCCAATGTAGTAGAGTTACTACATTATACAGAGTTGGAGGACATGTTTCATATAACTATGAAGATAAGAGATAGTTAGAAAGAAAAGAGCAGCTAGGTATTCTTTGGGTTCTAATACTTCTTGAAAACCAAAGTGGGATAATAATAGAAGTAATGAGGATGTTTCAAAGTTTAATACTGAACCCCAAAAGAAAAAGTGGAAGTACCTAGCAAAATAAAACCCCAATTTGGTTACCAACCTTCTAGAAATAGGAATATCAAGTATCATATGCTTAGGTTCAAAACACATTGCATCTAGCCCAAACGAAAAGGCAATGATTTTGTGTGACAATGGGGAAGTGGTGAATACTATATTCTTGCATCGTAATTTGTAAATGGATTTTTACTTACTTTTCATCCTTTTATAAGTGTGCCCTTCTAATGGTTATGATTATTGAGTATGTGGTTTTGGAACATATTGACACCGATGTTGATTAAGCATGTCATTCACGAGCATTCAAGAATATGTCCATGGTTGAAAATCTAGCACGCACAACATGATTTTAAAATTGAATTTTACCTCATAAAGGTTTTTTTGACCACTACTAGGGTACCGAGGTATGTAAGGGTATGCTTGTGTAATATATTTTGGCATCGCGAGTGAAACTTCTTGGGTGATTGCAAAGGTAGATAGGGGATGGACCTTTGGTGATCACAGGAGGATGGACCACTCGACTACGCCCTTATGACGTTATGATTATTGGTGCCTCCTGGTGGGATGCTTCTTGTGTGATCATAGGGGTAAGATGGGACTCTAGTGGTCACAAGAGGGTGTCCACTCATTGGTGTTGATTTTCACATCGGCCATTTGATCACTGATAATATGCCTTTATCCGGTGCATAGTAGGTGGTGGGTCAAGGGCCCAATGAAAGATTTCAAATGAAGTTATTTTAAGTTGACTTTGACTAATACTTGAATATAATGCATCTTTAGTATCTTTAAAGTAAATGGCATGGTATCATATATTATTGTTACTCATACTCATGACATGAATGATTTTTACTTACCGTGTATTCGCTTATGTAGTTCAAGCATTGTATATTTACCAAACGTATAAATATTTATCAAAATGAAGAAACATATGTAAGGGTACTTAATTAACGAAAATATGTGTCAAAACATGTTTAAATTAACATAAATAAGTATCACAATGCACAAAATGTATCAAAACATGTCAAACATACAAATCTGAATGAAATGTATAAACACAAAATAGTATCAAATAGCACGAAACAAAGCGCTTTACAATGTTTATAATTTTGCAATTCTACTAAAATCAACAATAATGTACAAAAATGCGTGAAATATGGAAAACGTGCAAAAATGTACTACAAAACATGCACAGATGTGCTAAAACATGCTAAAATGTGCCACTGGATGAAATGAAATGTGAGAAATGTACAAGAATACACAAAATGATGAAAACATACCATAACATACTGAAAGTGGAAGAAATATACAAAATTGCCGTTACATGAACCGAACAATAAACATACCGAAATTATTCCAAATTCACAAAACTTGAAGAAAATGTACCAAAAAGAACAAAAGCAACTAGTCGTTTAAAAAGTGCCAAAACATGCTAACTCAGGGGGGAGGGGGGGGACCAAATGTGGCCAATTGAACCAAATTGTGGGGACTAAACCAGAATGCTAACATGTATAAAAACTATTCCAATGCACTGGAATACGTGAAATGAATGAAAACACGCCAAAATTTGTCAAAACGAATGTAATCTACCGAACATGCAAAAAAATGCAAAACTGGGCAAAATGTAAACGTGGGAAATTTACCAAACATATAAAATATGTATCAAAATTAATAAATATGTATAAAGGCTTCTAAATTCACCAACACAAGTCAAAATGTATCACAAAGCACAAAATGTTCAAAACGTACAAAAGTATATGAAATATATGAGGAAATTTTAAAACGTATCAAATACAACTAAAGGTTAAAAATAAATAAAAAAAATAATAAAAAAAATTGTTTCACAATGTACCAAAAAACGTACCAAAACACCGTGAAATGTGGAAATTGCATTAAATATACTAAGTTATGAAAAATGTACCAAAGACTTGTCAAAATGTGTCATGCTGGCAAAATACACAAGATGATCCTCAAATTTACTAAAATGCAATGAATTATGCACGGCTGAACGAAATA
>NW_019228471.1:0-3922 GCF_002742605.1 Olea europaea var. sylvestris | reverse complement strand
GAATTAGAATAGCAATTTTCGAAAATGATCAAATTCTAAGTTATCATGAAATCAAAATCACTTTTCATTGGCTCGATTCCAATTGAATTAGACTAGCAATTTTCGAAAATGATCAAATTCGAAGTTACCATGAAATCGAAACCACTTTTCATTGGCTCGATTCCAATTGAATTAGACTAGTAATTCACCAAAAACTATCAAACCCGATGTTATCATGAAATCAAAAACCCCTTTTCGTTGGCTCGATTCCAATCGAATTATGAAATCGAAAACCACCTTTCCTTTGCTCGATTCCAATCGAATTAGACTAGTAATTAACCGAAAACAATCAAACCCGAACTTATCATGAAATCGAAAACTAGTTTCCATTGGCTCGATTCCAATCGAATTAGACTAGCAATTTATCGAAAATGATCTAACTCGAAGTTATCATGAAATCAAAAATCACTTTTCATTGGCTCGATTCCAATCGAATTAGACTGGCAATTCGCCGAAAATGATCAAACCCAAATTTATCATGAAATCAAAAACAACTTTTCATTGGCTCGATTCCAGTCGAATAGGACTAGCAATTCCCCGAAAACGATCAAACCCGAAGTTTTTACGAAATCAAAAACCACTTTTCATTGGCGCCATTCCAATCGAATTAGACTAGCAATTCACCAAAAAGAACAAACCCGAAGTTATCATTTAATCAAAAATCACTTTTCATTGGCTCGATCCAAATTGAATTAAACTAGTATTTCACCGAAAAGGAACAAACCTAAAGTTATCATGAAATCAAAAACTAATTTTCATTGGCTCGATTCCAATCGAATTTGACTAGAAATAAGCCGAAAACGATCAAACCCGAAGTTATCATGAAATCGAAAACCACTTTTTATTGGCTCGATTCCAAACGAATTTGACAAGAAATTTTTCGAAAACGATCAAACCCGAAGTTATCATGAAATCGAAAGCCACTTTTCATTGGCTCGATTCTAATTGAATAAGACCAGCAATTCGTCGTAACGAACAAACCCGAAGTTATCATGAAATCAAAAACCACTTTTCATTGGCTCAATTCCAATCGAATTAGACTAGCAATTCACCGAAAACAATCAAACCCGAAGTTATCATGAAATCAAAAACCTCTTTTCATTAGCTCGATTCCAATTGAATTAGACAAGCAATTTTCGAAAACGATCAAATTCGAAGTTATCATGAAATCAAAAATCTCTTTTCATTGGCCAGATTCCAATCGAATTAGACTAGCATTTTGCCAAAAACGAACAAAACCAAAGTTATCATGAAATCAAAAACCACTTTTCATTGGCTCGATTCCATCGAATTAAAGTAGCAATTTGCCAAAGACGAACAAACCCGATGTTGTCATTAAATCAAAAACTACTTTTCATTGGCTCGATTCCAATCGAATTAGACTAGCATTTCACAAAAAATGAACAAACTCAAAGTTATCATGAAATCAAAAACCACTTTTCATTGGCTCGATTCCAATTGAATTAGACTAGCATTTCTCCAAAAACGAACAAACTCAAAGTTATCATGAAATCGAAAGCTACTTTTCATTTGCTTGATTCCAATCCAATTAGACTAGCAGTTCGCCAAAAATGAAAAAACCCAAAGTTATAATGAAATCAAAAACCGCTTTTTATTGACGCGATTCCAATCGAATTAGACTAGCAATTTACCCAAAACGATCAAACTGGAAGTTATCACAAAATCAAAAACCTCTTTTCATTGGCTCGATTCCAATCGAATTAGACCAGCAATTTTCGAAAACGATCAAATCTGAAGTTATCATGAAATCAAAAATCACTTTTCATTGGCTCGATTCCAATCGAATTAGACTAGCATTTCGCCAAAAATGAACGAAGCCGAAGTTATCAAGAAATCAAAAACCACTTTTCATCGGATCGATTCCAATCGAATTAAACTAGCAATTTGCCAAAGACGAACAAACCCGATGTTGTCATGAAATCAAAAACTACTTTTTATTGGCTCGATTCCAATTGAATTAGAATAGCATTTCATAAAAAATGAACAAGCCTGAAGTTATCATGAAATCAAAAATCGCTTTTCATTGGTTCGATTCCACTCAAATTAGACTAGCGTTTGGCAAAAAATGAACAGACTAGAAGTTATCATGAAATCGAAAGCCACTTTTGATTGGCTTGATTCCGATCTAATTAGACTAGCAATTCGCCAAAAACTAAAAAATCCGAAGTTATAATGAAATTAAAAACCACTTTTCAATGGCTCGATTCCAATCGAATTAGACTTGCAATTTGCCGAAAACGATCAAACACGAAGTTGTCATGAAATCAAAAACCACTTTTTATTGGCTCGATTCCAATAGAATTAGACTTGCAATTTGCCAAAGACGAACAAACCCGATGTTATCATGAAATCATAAGTCACTTTTCGTTAGCTCGATTCTAGTCGAATAAGACTAGCAATTCGCCAAAAACAAAAAAAACTTGAAGTTATCATGAAATCATAACCACTTTTCATTGGCTTGATTTCAATCGAATTAGACTAGCAATTCACCGAAAATGATCCAACCTGAAGTTATCATGAAATCAAAAACCACTTTTCGTTGGCTAGATTCCAATAGAATTAGACTAGTAATTCGCCAAAATGAACAAACCCGAAGTTATCATGAAATCAAAAACCACTTTTCTTTCTCTCGATTCCAATCGGATTAGACTAGCATTTCTCCAAAAATGAACAAACCCAAAGTTATCATGAAATCAAAACCCACTTTTCATTGGCTCGATTCCAATCGAATTAGACTAGCAATTAGCCAAACAGAACAAACCAGAAGTTAAATCTAAAACAAAAACCACTTTTCATTGGCTCGATTCCATTCGAACTAGACTAGCATTTTTCCAGAAATGAACAAACCCGAAGTTATCATGAAATCAAAAACCACTTTTCAATGGCTCGATTCCAATCGAATTGGACTAGCAATTTGTCGATAATGATCAAACCTGAAGTTATCATGAAATCGAAAACCACTTTTCATCGGCTCGACTCCAACCGAATTAGACTAGCAATTTTTCGAAAATGATCAAACCCAAAGTTATCATGAAATCGAAGCCACTTTATATTGGCTCAATTCCAATCGAATTAGACTAACAATTCGCCGAAAATGGTCAGACCCGAAGTTATCATGAAATCAAAAACCACTATTTGACTAGAAATTTGCCGAAAATGATCAAACTCGGAGTTATCATGAAATCGAAAACCACTTTTCATTGGCTCGATTCCAACCGAATTAGACTAGTAATTTTTCAAAAATGATCAAACCCGAAGTTATCATGATCGAAAGCCACATTTTATTGGCTCGATTCCAATCGAATTAGACTAGCAATTCGTCGAAAATGATCAAACCTGAAGTTATCATGAAATAAAAAACCTCTTTTCATTAGCTCGATTCCAATCGAATTAGACTAGCAATTCGTTGAAAATGAACAAACCAGATATTATTAGGAAATCAAAAACTACTTTTCAATGGTTCGATTCCAATCGAATTAGACTGGCAATTCATCGAAAATGATCAGAACCGAAGTTATCTTGAAATTAAAAACCACTTTACATTGGCTCGATTCCAATCGAATTAGTCTAGCAATTGGCAAAAAATGAACAAACCCGATGTTGTCATGAAATCAAAAACCACTTTTCATTGGCTCGATTCCAATCGAATTAGACAAGCATTTCTACAAAAAAGAACAAGCCCGATGTTATCATGAAATCAAAAACCACTTTTCATTGGCTCGATTCAAATCGAATTGACTAGCAATTTGTCGAAAATGATCAAACCCGAAGTTATCACGAATTCAAAAATCACTTTTCATTGGCTCGATTCCAATCGAATTGGACTAGAAATTTGCCGAAAATGATCAAACTCGGAGTTATC